>NW_009613578.1:0-31114 GCF_000690535.1 Cariama cristata
CATATAGTCCCTGCCATTCTCATGATTGGTTTGAATATTAATTACCGAGAGGGTCTGCATTTGTTTCATATTCCATATATATTTATCTTTATAATATATGACAGAGGCCAAAATTTTGTAGCGACTTCTATTTTTACAGATTTTCAATTCCGTATGTATTCATATATAGAACTTTTAATGAGAGTTAATTTTTATTTAAGAGAAACCATTTATACTTTACTTATAAGTAACATAAAAATATAATTAAGTAATTTAAAAGCAAATTTCTTGGTGAATGTTATTAACACTATAGCTCAGATTTCTCTGTAAAATACTTTGAAATTTCTAAATAAATTCATGACATACAAATCCTCACTGTTGAAATGTATAGATAAAGACAGAGGCCTTCAAAAAGAAAGAATGAGGCATTAAATACTAAAACGATACAGCTGTTTTCTCAAATGCTATTAGGCATTTGCAGTGGGATTCATCTGATCTAACTTAGCTATCTGAAAGTTATTTGTCTAAACTTAAATAGCCACCCCAGATCACTGTCATCTACAGGAAGTAGTGACTTCCAGGACCACACAAGGAAAATAAACACCTTTAGAGGGCAAAACATTTCCTGCAAGTATTAGCGTACAAGACAGGCTGAATGAACTGGAACCATCTTTGCATCCGTTAACTGTATGGATATCTGTACAGTGACTAATTTAGAATTAGATAACTAACATGCAGATGTTCAAACCTAAATAAATTTCATCCTTATGTTCTGATACTGTACTTTAAAGAATGTTTTCCATGCATGATGTCATTTACTATGTAAGAGTGATCCAGTCCTGTTTCATTCATTCAGGATGCTCTAGTCTCCTCTGATCTACACCTATTTGGAAGTGCTCTAAGAAAAAAAATTGTTTTAGAATTAGCTACCAGTCCTGAGATTTCAGGCATATGGTTCTTGTGATATGAGGACTGAACTGTTCAAATTTCCTGTGCAAGCTCAGTCACTGAAGGAATCCCAGAACCATGATATTTATATACCAGCATTTGGTATCTTTCTATTCTTATGCAGGTTCAGTCATTCAGACTAGTAGGACTTTCATTCTGTCAGGTAAGGGACAATTGCAAATGGACGAACTAGAAAAATTTTGTTTCTACCTTTTGTAAAATCCATTTGTTCCTTGTGTCAAATACTTGAGAGTGAATTGTGTGGTGGGTAAATTCAAAGTGACCTCTCTGTGCTTTGTGAATTTTCAATTGTTAGAAGTAAAATACCACAAAAAAATTTGCAAGAAAGATAAATAGAGAGAAACTCTCAATTTACTATTCTTATCCCTTTCTCTCACTACCATTTTTATCCTGATTGGCAGAACAGACAAAGAATACCCTTCAGAGCCATAAGCTGTTTCAGCAGATTTTCTTCCATATGGGCAGGTGAAATATATCTTGGCTGAAGACAGATACTAATCAGAAAAAAAAAAAAGGAAAAAAAAAGAAAGGAAGTTCAATGCCATTCTGTTTGTAGATCAAGCCCTAAGTGTTACTTATGGGACTTCTAGCTTTGTTTTAAAAAGTCTTGGCTGATGCTGGATCACCAGACTGCATCATAGAACTTCATTTCCCACAGGTATGATTCATTGCTCTTCTCCCTGCCATACCTGAGCAGAGCAGTCATTTCTCTAGTCCCAGCCCAATTAGATGGAATGCATAGAGGACAGTATGTGAATTCTACTGCTTTCTCCTCCCAGAGTGAAGAGAAAGCATATTTATCTTCCATGTTTGAAGAATAATTGCTAAGGGAAAACATCACAAAAGACATGTGCTCTCTAATTAAATTAGATTTTTGACTCTTCCTCTGAAATCTTAAAAAAAGAGCAATGTTAGTAAGCAATTCTTTACAAAACAGGATGAGAAAACTATCATTTCACAGATTTTCTTAGTCTGCAAAAAGCAAATATGGAAAAATACATATACAAACTTGAAACAGAATCTTGCAGTCTGGGGGCCTCGTTCCCAAAACTGACCTAATTAACATAAGTTTTCCTGAGAAAACATCCAACTCTTAAGGGAAGCCACACATTCCTGCAAAAGGCAAGTGATACTTTACTAAGAAATAAATTGTTGAAGTTTAGGAATCATTGTAAATTCTCTTATTTTCTTTCTTTTATTCTTTTCTTTTCTTTTCTTCTCTTCTTTCTTGCTTCACTTTTATTTTCAGATTGGGAAAGGAGAAATTTCTTAGAAATGCAATAGACTAAGGATATGTGCCATGGTAGTTTCTTAGTCATTAATTTCTGGATGATTTTTGAATATAAAAAAAGTTTTCTCATAGAATCACAGAATCAATGATTGGTTTTAATAAACTCTGTTAAGTTCTAACTTTCATATCAGTTCTGCCATGAAAAGAGAAACGATTGCAACTTTAAGTTAACCACTTCATGAATACATATTCTGGAAATATCTTCATCTATATCAAAGACTGAAGTAATCTATTAAAAAAGGCACATATTTTAAAAATTGTTCTCTTGTCTTTTTTTTGCTAACTAGTTTTAAATAAGCTGTAATTTGCCAGGAAATGGTAGAATGTATAGATATCATGAGAACTAGCTACTGGATTAAAAATAGTAATTCATAATTTTGACCCTTGAATTTATATCGAACCTCTATGTACACATTTCCTTCTAGAGACAATAAGATTTAAGGGTGTTTCTCCTGACAACGTGACACAGATACTTGTTTATTGTTATTTTGTGTGCCTCCTTTTCCTGTAGCTATTCTAAGTGCACAAGCACAGTAAGGTAAGAAATACTGACCACCTTACTGACACAATAAAAACCATCATGTTTTTGTTCTTGGAGTTCTTCAATATGATTATGCTTTCAACAGTACTGGTAATGTGCCCAAAGATAATTTTTTTCCTTATTAGTAGCACCCTTGGGAACATTAATCTCTGAATAATTGGAAACACTGGCTAAGCTGTTAGTTTTAAATGACACATTAGTAGCTGTCATTTAAATTGATAGTTAGAGCCGTAATTGAGAGTAATGGTCAGAAGGTAACTGCTCTGTCGTTGAATTTTTACTGCTTTGTTAAATTACTGATCTGATGCAACTCTGCACCTGGCTGTGGTCTATAATCATAAACTATCAGAATCTTTTTAGCACATAAGGGCAGAAATTGTGATTTTAATCCTTCCTATCATAAGGCTTCATATTGTGGTTTGTTTTATTTCTGCTGCCCAATTCTGGATGGATATGTGAATGGAGATTCTTTCTTTAAGTCTGTCTATCTATCTGTCATCATATCTGTACAATTTGCTGTATGATCTTCAATGTGGGACTCCCTTAATGCTTAGACCTTGCAAAGAGTCAATAACCATTTCTTACACAGAAGGCAAATAGAAAATACTCTATATGGAAGACCTTCCATATTGTGACACAAAGCTCAATGCTTTTAAAATTTTTCAATATTTATTTTGTTTTGGTCTGGTGTTTTGCAGAGACAAGTATATAACTTTGAATTATTTGAATTATTATACTCTAGTAAAGTTATGCAAAACGGAGGAAAAGACACTTACTCCTTAAATTCTGCATTGTTTCCACATGGCATTAAAAATTATCATTCTTGAACAGCTCGTCAGATTTGCTCTTTTCACTATCTATGGACACAGTAGAATTCTCGAAACTGCTATTTGTGCTGTTATATTTGTAGAGACATTTAAAGTGAGCATTCTGTCAAAATTTGATATTTGACCACTGTGAGTGCTGACATTTCAATGCTTTCATTAAAATACTCAGACTGACTTCATACCTGCAGTTTATATACAGAAGCAGCTGTAGAAATTACTAGGTTACTGAACGGACTGAAAACATGGGTGCTGCCAATTGTTTTTAAGAGTAATAGTCTGAACTCTCTGCTTATTAATGTGCAACTAAGTGTTGCCAGGTAGGAATAGAAGCAACAGTAGAATTTAGTTTAATACTCTGGCATAATTTTAGCATTAAGTGTGTACTTCATAGCCATCATTTCAAATTTGGTTTTGTCTGGGCTATGATTTTCAGATCTCCCCACTAAATTTGTAGTTATGGTCACATTTAACAAAAATATGTCTGAGCCTCAAATTAAATGCAGCAGTGTAAAGTAGTAAGGCTTACCAGATCTGCTCTGGTAACATTATTTGCACAGTGGGCTTTCTCTCTGCACCTGAATAGATCAGGATTCTTTTCTTTTCCCCTTTTGAGTCCTGTGGGTTTATACAAGCATAAAATGTGCACAAGTCAGGGAAGATTTAGCTCAATAATCTTTGAAATAAGTGGTATAACACAGGGGATAGTTTAAAGCTCTATCTGACAAAGCATCTTAAAATTATTATTTGTGTTTATATTAATGTACTTGGTGGAACCATTAAACAAGACCTTTCCTATTCAGTGCATTAATTGCCAGGGCTGGATCCCATACTCTGGGGCTCCAGAATGAATGTATCGTGATTGCTTCACATTAATTTCAGTAACTGTGGAATTTGAAATCATAATTAAACCTTTTTTATGTTAATTCTGTTAAACAGTGCAGTAATCAAGTGTGTCTCTCTGAGGGAGAACGATATTGTCATTTTCTAACATACAGGAGCTGAATATCAAAACACAGTTTTCCTCTATCATATCAAGTTAATTATTTCAGTAGGGAATGTATGCTAGATGGTTTCAAGAGGAGTCATTTTTGGTTTTATGACCACAGACTTTCTTCTGTGCAAGTAAGTACTGAAACTAATAGGGCGGTTAAATGTGGGTATCCGAGATGGACTGGAATCTATTTTATATGAGCTGTCTGTTGGTCCTTCCAGAGGTTTTAGTGACATCAGTGTTAATGTATATTCTACTTAGTCACTTCAATGATGCTTCCCATTTGTGCTGCTAGGCCACAGGTCCAGTCCGCTGCTCAACACAGCATCTCTCTCTTCCCTGGTCCAGCACCAGCTTTTCAAATGGGAGGCTGAACTAGATTACATTCCAACCAACATTCCTGTGACTATATCACTTTCTTTTCTTGGGATTACCAAGGCAGTGATAATTTTAATTGATCTCTAACAAAAAGGGTTGAAAATTACTTCTATCAAGAGATACCTGAGTCTGACAATATTATCTGATGAGCTTACACTTGTTTTTAATTCGTAGACCAGAATCTTCAAGAGATTATGGTCACATTTTGCAAATATTAGAGGAGAATATTATTTGGACCTCTTTTGTACTTCCAGAATGGAAATGTGAAATGTCACTGAAACACAAGCTGCAGCATATAAATGATTTTCCTTTTGAGTGCAGTTTGAGGCATGCTGTCTGCCATTGTCAATACTTTTTCATTTGATAGGAATGGAAAATATGAGTATGTTGTGTTTTGGAAATGCTGTTGTCAGAGTTCTCTAAGAACAGCTGTGGAGGGTTTTTAGATTAGTTCCTTTGTCCATCAAGATACCAAGATGCTGTGATTGCTGCTTCATTGTGCACTGTGTGTTGCTGTGAAGAGATGGAAGTCAGAGTCCACATTATTTGTTACTTTTGTGGAAAAATATTTAAACAGTCGGACGTGTGACATAAGTATGCTTCTAGCTATTCTTAATTTTTAAATGAATATGCTGTGGAAGTGTATGCTGTTCCTGTCCTTTGTCTCCCTGCAGAACAGAGATGTTGGTCTCTGTTCAACCTTTCTATTCAGTTTAATGTTCTTGATATGCTAAATCATTCTTCAGAGTTCTGGGCGATATCTACAACACATTAAAAACTGATTTACATATTGTAAAGAAAGAGATCATATCTGAAGTTCTTTTAATATGAAACGTACTTTGTTCTCTATGAATCTGAAGTGGTACCTTAAGGTCATGTGATACTGTGATGGTGACTGTCAGGGAAGAATTTGAAATAAATTAATAATATATAAACATCTCCTGACAGTTTACATTTTATGTCTGGCAGCCTGGACTCTAAGCACAAAGCCTACTAGCTGTTCTAAAATTAACCAAGGTAGTGCAAAGGGAATATAATAAATTAAGTTGAAAGAAGTCAACAGCTTAGCTTAGCTGTCATTAATGTGCAGAATTATTTTCTGTTGCATCATTTATACATAGACTGCTAATGTATAATGTCCTGGCTGTGCAAAAATACCAGTAACTTGGATACAAATGTTGCTGCTTTTCTTTATTTCGAATGATTCTCTTGACTTTCCAGAATAGTTTCGATAAAGGAATACAAATACTACGTTAACATAGCACAAACCTTGTAACTGCAAGACATCAGAGAAGCATGCATTTATTACAAGCTGTATACTCACCATTTTCTCCTGAATGTTATTTTCATAATAGACAGACACAGAGAAAATTTATCTTGCACACTTTAATGCAATATGACAGTAGCAGTTAAGCCTGCATAGGAATAATTATCTCTAACCAGCATCACACTCAAGTTCTTCCTTTGAATTGCAACTAAACAGCCATTCTGTTCATTTGCAGCAATATGGGTCTACCTTGGCCAAGCCAGCTATGCAGTTGAAATTATGTGGCAGTATTCCACTTCACAGTTCAGCTCAGCTTAGTACCACATAGCATTCTGATTTAAAAAAAAAAAATACAACCACAAACCTGAACCATATAGTACCAATAGGATACTGAGAGGGCTGATTGAGAAAAGTATGTGTTCACAGGGATTTGTCCTCAAGTGAGATTGTTAATATTTTAGTTCTATTGGGATTGACAAAAAACCTATTGCAACCCAGTATTTCCAACAATCATCTGACATAACGAAAAAATATGAAACAACCTCTGTTAAAAATAAGCAAGTGTCATTAAAAATGGAGGAATGATAAATAATATTGGAAAAAGAGCGGATACGTAGAGTGATATGCACCATTTGGTAGCTGATTAAGGTGTATTTTGATATTGCCGTATGTGCAGTAACACACCTAGGAACAACAGTTCATAGGATACATAGGCTGTGACCAAATAACTCGGCATAATGTGACCAAATGTCTCAGCATAAATCTTTGTCAAAAATAAAGGGTATTTGCCATAATTTCAAATTAAAATACAAAGCTGAGGTTCAAGAATAGAGAGTAACTTTACTGCTACATACGAGTGCAGCTAATGTCGGAGCAGTACATACATTGGCAAACACATCCATTCTTAAAAGGATGCTAAAAATAGAATATGTAACAAAAAAAAGAGAAACAGTCATACCTTGGAAATGTTGAAAAGGTCTTAAAGCATGATACTTTAAAAACTCAGTTTGTCTGGGTCTGAGAAGAACTGGAGAAGGAGATTACTAGATTACCTGGTGCATGTACCTTTACAGGGAGAAAAGGCCAGGTTCTGAAATCTCAGCAGTCTGTGAGGAAAAGGCGTAACAACAACAAAATTCTAGCAGCTGAAGTCAGAAAAAAAATTAAATTTGAAATTAAGAAACATGACTTGAATAGTGGAAGTGCAAAGCTGCTCATACAAAATAGCAGGTTAAGTGGTGAACTCTCAGTTTCTTGTCTTCAAATCAAAGATTTGCCTTTCTAGAAAAAATGGTTTGATCAAATTCATCTCACAAGAGTAAAGTGTAATGACCTAGAAATGTTTCTGGCTCTACACATTATCAACATGAATCTGTGGGAATTATGCAAGTGAATATGATCATACACATGGCTTTATCAATGTTTAATATCATAAAGATGCTTCCATTTCTCCACAAAAAAGAAAGGCATAGAATCATGATGGAGACAGAACAGCTGCTAGTCCATTGTTGCTGGCATGGCCAAAAATCTCAGAGCATAAAATGCATGAGAATATGAAGTACAACAGCATTATCTTGTTACAGTGTCAGTTCTGCCCACGCAAAGAGGTGGCTTCACCTATATGTGGACTTACCCAAATTAAATGGAAGCCAGGCAGCAGGGCTCTGTTTTATGCACTAAGATTTGGCTGATCCTTTGATTTATTATTGGTGGATGGTAAGTGTTAGTCAAGTCTGATCCATTTAGAGGTCATCAGCGATGAGAGGTCCCTCAGATTATCATATTATTCCCTGTCCAAATACACTACAAGTGACTGCAGCACTGTTGGAAACTTCCCACTGAACACATTGCTGTGTGTGTCCTATCCAGCATATGGCGTACGTAATTAGAAAGGGGTTTGGATGAATAAGGTGCTGATAAATCTCACATAGATAGATTTAAGTACCATATTCTGCTACTGTGTCTGTCTCAGGACCATGACAGATTTTAGTCAGGGATAGTTATGCAATAGAAAGTGTGCTGTATGTCTGATTATAGTGCAAGAACAGTCTACAGCAAGAAAAAAATGCCATCCTGAAAATCCTCCTGTTCAGTTTCCATCTAATGGATAAGCTGGACAAGTGCCTTTTTCTTTGACCTGGAACTACTGATGCTGGTAATACTACTGATTTACCACAACTGTCCCAGACAAATATCCTAATAACATGCTTTTTGTCTAAACTTGATTTTGAAAGCCAGGAAATCAATACTTCCACCTAACTCCCATAATTCAATAAAGGTGCTCATGATATGCATAGCACACATCAAGACATTTCAAGATCTTGCACCATCAACTTCTTTGAAAAACACAGCTAGTAGTGGCATTGATGAATATGTATTCTTTACTGCTCCTGCTGATGAGACTTAGTTTTGCAAAAAAGCACACAAATGTTATGGTAACTGTGAGGTAAAGATGGTAAATTCTTCCAGCCATTTTTACTCCACATTTTTGCACATTCTATATATTAATCACTGAATAATAAACAATGAGAAACATTTCCTGGAGCAGAGACAGGAATGTAGACTTCTCGCCAGACTGGTTGTCCCAATAATGGGGATAAAGACAATATTCTTCTCACTTGACCTTTCTCAGTCCTTTGACTCATGAATCTGCCATTCTCTGCTCCTCAGCGGTATAACTTGAACAAGAACGATGAAAATTAACCAGTCTACTATTTAGGGCTTGTTCCTGAGAGATGTAAAATGTTTGATTGCCCTCAAGATGAAGAAAGGACAAAGTGCATGTCTCCTTGGGTGGGTACTCTTCTCCCACAAGTTATTTAATAAAAAATGCATGTCCCTACACAACAGCTACGTTTTAAAAGAAAATAGATTCAACACTACCTGGCTACCTCTCAGTATCTGTGACTCTTGAGGTCTGGGATAAAATGGCAAAACTAAAAGAAAATGGAAAAAAAATGCTGTATCTTTCACTAAACGTGAGAAGAAATTGAAGGAAAAGGTTTTTTTCACACCCCTCCCCAAATTCTCCATTTTAGTTCACTCCATTGACACGCTTGCTTTAAAAAATTTTGTTGTTGAGTGAAAATGAAATCATAGGTGAGCATCACTAAGAACTGATCCATCATGAGATAAAAGTCTCAGCATGGTGTGACAAGCTAGTTACGGTCCACAGCAAATGACAGCTTAACTAGCTGACAAATGACAAGTCTGCTGTGGCTTTTGCTGGTCCTAGATTTTTCTGTGCTTCTTTTAAGAGATTTATGAAGAACATAGTCCTCTGTAGGATATTCCTTACTGTGCTCTGCTACTAGTGAAGTTTTGAGAGTGGGGCATCTTTTTGCTGAGTCATTCAGGTACTCTGGAAGCCCATAATTCAGAATACATCTAGATGTTTCTTCCTTTTCGCAGCACAGGTTGCTGATAAGGTGACTGAATTATCAATATATTTTAATTAACAATGCATCTCCTTTCTTTGCAGTCATACTATAGAGGTTTCATGGTACCTCTCCCTAGCTACATTATTATTGTTGGGGTTTTTTTCATGTCCTTATTAGCTTCTTATAGTTGAGGAATCCTTTTGCTCACCTGTGCTTATGAGACATGCCATTTCCAAAGCACAAGTTACTGGAAAATAGTTTCAATAAAGCAGTGTTTAACAAGCTATACATTATGTACGTTTCACCCCTGATTATCTTCACTGACCACTTTTTGTGTGCCTTACTCTGTGCTTCCCATTCTATGATGTGGAGTGAAAGGAGTGTGCAAGAAGCATACATCACATTACACAGCACTTGATGGGGGAATGATTACCACCAAAAAACTACCTGTGAAGCTCAACTACAATGCTAACTAGCCATGTTGCCTAACATTTGATGCCTTGAAGAATTAGCTGCACTGCTCTGAAGCAGGATATTAACATACATTAAAGAAAAATGGAGCCATGAAAAATTCATGGCTGCAGAAAACAGCTTAATCGTGAAATGTACATTTGGAGAAAATGAGGACACGTGAAGCCATGCTGCAGAACACCACAATGGTCCCAAACCGTCACTGAACTTTGGTTCAGTGAATCCCCTTTGATGATTGGACTTGAGTTTTCAGACTGTAGTGCAACTCATCGCATTTCTGTTCTACTTCTGTCCCACGAGAAACATTTAAATAAGCAAGCAAAACCATAACGCACATGAAGCAATATCAGCATTTCCCAGAAGCTCTGTTTATTGCATTACCAGATTTTTTATTCATGAACTTTACTCTAATCATGTTAGTATCAAAGTTTATTATTTTTACAGATGATAACAGTGTTATTAATCTAATTACTGATGAGCAGTAACTAACTTCTGATTTTCTGTATTAGCAAAATAATGCTAATTTGTAGGACTGATATAATACTAAATTTAAAAATGCACAACAGGTAGACTTTTCTTATCATACATATATATGTACATATATGAATAGTATTCATTCTCAGGCTTACTTTTACTATTTCAGCATATTTTTGTACAAGACAGCCTTTCATTTTTTTGGACTCAAAAATCTAACAATTTTAGGAAGCATAAGAAGTGGGTCTCATAGATTATTCTTTTCTTATCCCTATATATTGTCATGTAGATTCAATTCAGAACTGTCAATCGTCCAAAAATACTGCGTGAAAGCTGAAAGATTCTATATCAGTGAGCTGATTACTGAGAATACCTAGGTGGAGAAAAGGTAGATATGCAGGACTACAGAGAGCTTGTAGCCAAACAAGGGGGTATTGCAGCCAGAGAAGTAGAAGCATGCTAAATAAGATATAATTGGTGTTACTTACCTTGAACCCTGTTGTGGTTTAACCCTGCAGGCAGCTAAACACCACACAGCCGTTTGTGCGCTCCCCCTGCAGTGGGATGAGGGAGAGAATTAGAAAAAAGGTAAAACTTGTGGGTTGAGATAAAAACAGTTTAATAGGACAGAAAAGGAAGGGAAAATAATAATAATGATAAAAGAATATACAAAACAAGTGATTCGCAATGTAATTGCTCATGAACCGCTGCCTGATGCCCAGCCCAACCCCAAGCAGCAGGCCCCCCCGCCCCTGGCCATCTTCCCCCAGTTTCTATACTGGCCAGGACATTCTATGGTATGCAAAATCCCTTTGGCCGGTTTGGGTCAGCTGTCCTGGCGGTGTCCCCTCCCAGCTTCTTGCACACCCCCAGCCTGCTCACTGGCAGAGCACGGGAAATGGAAAAATCCTTGACTGAGGGTAAGCGCTGCTCAGCAACAACTAAAACATCTGTGTGTTATCAACATTATTCTCACACTAAATCCAGAACACAGCATTGTACCAGCTACTAGTAAGAAAATTAACTCCATTTCAGCTGAAACCAAAACAAACCCACAAATATCTTAACAAGCAACAGTATAAGCATTTATAGCAACATAATGCTGCGAAGAGTAAACCAGGCCTAAATATATAAATGAACCATAACCAAAAAAGGGTAAATGAGGACTTCTGTCTCCATTGCACAGTAGAGCACAGTGAACACCAAAACATGTTCAAGTAGTAAGATCTGCCAGACAAAAAAAGCATGTAGAGCAAGCAGACTCAGAGTACTCTTGCAGAATGAGTGGGATGAAAACCAAAACAGAAATTGCCTGAAAAATACAATCAAGTTTGTTGGAAGCAGCTGGGATCCTCACCCTTTCTTTGGGGAAGGGAAAGGAACTGAAAAACATCAACAGTGAAAGAGCTAAAATGGGGAAGAAAGAAGTTACCTATTTCAGTGCTGGCCTCCTTCACTGAAGAGCACTCCAGCCTGGCCACCCCAGCCTTGAGGACTAAGGCCATTTGGGCTATGACCTTCACTGCCAACTACTGCGTTGGCTCCAATTATTGCTCCGCGTGTGGCTCTGAATGCACAGCATCAGTACTGTATACTGATGGTGAGTTTAGGGCAAGATTGTTAAGGACTAATTATTTGAATACATAGTGATAATGATGGATAATGAGTAAGAACTAAGCCTTGGCAGCAAGCATGGTGTTGGGGAATGTCAGTCTTGTAAAGTGCTGTTCTGAAGTTTGAAACTGGCCTGATTTATTGATCTTTTAACATTTCTACCACAAAGATCTCTAATTTCCTGGGGTTTTTTTGATATGTATAGCTGTATACTTAGTTGCCAGAAGGCTTTTGCAGAATGTCTGGGGGAAATTACTGACGTGTCTTGTCACCCCAGTGTAGCCAGTGAAAAAAAAATTATTTAACCCAGATAAACTAGACAGCTGACTAAAGCCAAATAAGTGCATTTTAGAAGTGGCTTCCCCTCACCTAAAACACACACCATATCTATGTTTTCTTAAAATTAAACTTCCTTCTTGTTCTAAAGGATGGCATAAAGGATGTGATGGGAGCTGTGTGAAAACGGAGGAAATTATACAAATCCAGGTGAGGGAAGTGCCAGAAAAGCTGAGAAGCTGTGGAGGAGTTGCCACATGATCACTGAGGGAAAAAACCAAGGACCACTCATGATAGAGAAGTGGAAATGGGTAAAATCAAGGATCAGCTTCAGTCTAAACTCTTAAAAGCAATGCTGCCTTTCTGCCACTAGAATCTGAAGAAAAAAGAGACCAATGGAGAAAATGCTTTCTTGTGGGTCAAGATAATGACAGGTTGATCACTTACCAATTATCACCATGGGCAAAACCGGTTCAATCTGGGAAAAATTAATTTAATTTATTGCCAATTAAAATAGATTTGCGTAGTGAGGAAAAAAAAAAAAAAGTACAAAAATTAAAGAACACCTCAACCCCTTATCCTCTTCTCTGTTTCCCAGACTCAGTTTCACTCCTTCACTCCTGACTCCCAAGCAGGGCTGGGGGCTGAGGGGAAAATACAGTCAGTACCCAGCAGTTCCTCTCTGCCACTCCTTGTCTCTCACACTTTTCCCTTGCTCCAGCATGGGCTCTCAATGAACCACAGTTCCCTCAGGAGGTATCCACCTACTCCTGCATGGGGTCCTCCATGGGCTGCAGGGGGACAGTCTGCTTCTCCATGGTCTCCTCCAGGGGTTGCAGGGGAATCTCTGCTCCGGCCCCTGGAGCACCTCCTCCCCTCCTCCTTCTCTGACCTTACTCACTCTTTCTGTTCCCTCCTCATGTCTCTGTCTGATATTTTTCCTTTTCTTAAATACATTTTCCCGGAGGCACCACCACCACCACCACTGGGCTGCAGGGCTGGGCCGTGCCCTGCGGGGGTCGGTTGGAGCCGGCTGGAAACAGCTGGGGCCCGGCCGGGGGCGCCCCCGCCCTCTGCAGCCCCGGCCTCTCCTCACCGAGGTCACCTCTGCAGCCCCCCTGCCCGCCCCTGGGCACCTGTACCCCATACAACCCCACATCTACTTTATCTCTGCCTTTCTATAGAGACCTGGTCCAAAATTTACTTACTGTTTGACACAAGAAGTGTGGTTCATTCAAATGGTATTTGAATCAGATCCTATAAAATCCACCAAAATAAGCTAGCCTGTTTGCTTACATCTTGCTCTGCCTTTTCTGTAAAATGTAGTAAGTGTCTGAAGTGATTCCACACAGCAAGACTGGATAATTTATATTGTAGCGCATATGAGTCTTGTCGATATTTTATATGAGAAGTGCTAACTGCATTCCTTTTTCTGATACATTATTTTGACACAAATACACTTACAGAGAACATTATCGTATTAGCTTGCAACCTTGAAAAACAACAACGACCAAAGAGAAAAGAGCCTGTAGTCCTCTGAAATCTCTAGCAGCAAAAGGAATTATTGATAAATACTAGAGGAACTACCAGTTGTGCAGGTAACGGTTGAAAAGCCTGCATTAGATCTGAGGTCCTGGGAGGTTGTTTTACCACGAAAACTCAGGTATTGTATGATAGCTACAGTTTTAACCACAGATATGCATCAGAGGTTATGGATCATATCACCATGCATAACAGGCAGCCAGAGGTCATCTATCGCTTCCTCATCAGGCTCACTGGTTAACTCAAAGGCACTAGGATGCTACCTTCCAAATTCTAAATCCTTTGTGTTAAGAATGACATTTTGGCCCTTGTTGCAATGGATATGTTATCATTCTTTGATAAAGCTTTATAAAAAGTGAGTGGGTTGTTATGGGATTATTACTAGTGGCACAAGCCACTTGTAGTGTGGATCTTCAGGTTGAATCAGTAATACAGTATTTCCAAAATGTACTTTTTTATTTCTGAATTTTGGAAGTTAAATAAGATGCATCTGCTAGAGCTGGAGTGAACATTTTAGTTTTAATTTTAATCCTCTAGAAACAATAGTTTTATACCCACAAACTACATCGTTAATTGAAGTACATATTTTATATGTATACATATCATATACACATTGCAATAGTTGTCAAAATAATTTTAATATCTAGACAAACATGCTACTCACAGAGGATGTCTATCATGGAAAGAGATTTTCATGATACAGTTTAGACACAAGTCAAGCTGGTGTGGTAGGACATGTTCTTCATTCAGATTCCTAGCAAACAGACCTTTAATTGGACAAATTTTACAACACCTGTGACCTGGACATGCCTCACCGCCTTTTATAACGTTGCCATGCAAACCGAAACAATGGTGATTTGGCATCAAAACCTAGTCGTACTCCCGGGAACTCTCTGATTTATTTAGACTTATATGAAAGCTAAAAATGAACTCAAAATGCCCTTGACAAAATAAATCCTAGGACAGGAATCTGAAATAGCCCACAATAAATTGCCCTCTTTTGAACATCTTCATATGTGATTAGTACAATTACAACTCTGTTCTTTCCATTGCAAATATTGTGAAAGATAAATCTTTCAACAGTAACACTAGCTGGTAGTGTGATACAGTAAGAACAGAATATTTGTAACTCCGTAGTTCTGCAGTACCATTTCAAAAATTCTCTGCACATCAAATCCCTTTCCCTGTTTTCTCTCTATAGGGCTACTATTCTCAATGTACTTGGGGCAGGGAATGGATGAGTTCTAATCTGACATCACAAATGGTATTTGCATTAATTCACTATCCCGTTTTATCTGTAAGATACAGTGATTTTTCTGGACTTCATGTGGAGCAAATATTTGCCTTTAAGTTTCTTTTCCTCCTCAGAGAGGTGCGGAGTGCCCTTGATAAGCATGCGTTGCACTTTGCCCTTGAAAGTGGCAAAACGGCATGCAAGTGTATTGATGCAAAGGGCAGATGCAGTTGACCCGTGGCTGAAGAGGCTGTGGAGCTTTGTGATCGTTACCCACTTAGTGACTAGGAGCACATATACCTGTCCAGCCCGTGGCAAGAAGAGAATTAGAATTCTCTTAGCTACTTTTAACTCTGGCTGACGTTAGCTCTATGTCTTATAATTTGCTTTGAATATTAAGAAAACAAAAATTGTACTGAGCATTTTTATTGTTCTTGATGGTTACGACCATTCAGGCATATATTGCTCTCTCACACGGTTGAGAATCTGAAACAGAATGCTTTTTTGTTGCCTTAACATTAGTGACTTTTAGATAATCTGTCAGAATACTGTCTTTTGTGTTGCTGATGTTACTTTATCCAGGAGCACAGTCTACTTATGCCTTTGCTTCTGAACGCAAACAAATCAATCTGTCTCTCACAAAAGAGTAGGGAGAAGCCTGTAAATTATCCCTTGTGAAAGAAACTTAAAAACAAGAGACAAGTGAAATAACCTAATAAAGCATGAATTGATATGAAAAAAATAATATTTTCCCCTGGTACCAGAGCTATCAGCAGAAAAATGAGAACTTTAATGAATTATGTTCAGACTCAAATGGAGGTTGTCAGTGATGGAAAAGCAAACATATTTTTGTTTATATTTTTCACCATGGGGTTGTAATATTGGCTCAAGCTGAGCAAAAAGATACTATAAATATATATGAAAGACTACATTTCAAAGAAATTCTAGAATCCTGTCATCATAGTGCAATATGCTGCATTTTGATTCTTCTTGCCTATCTCTTCCGTTGTAATTTGTTCAGACAGCAAAGCCAGAAACTTCGAGCTCCTGCCTAAGTTTGGATCTTACCTGGATCAAAAAATAAAATTAGTCATTTGGATATGCCTACAACAAAAACCACAATAGGCATGCCCGTTCCAGCTTTAAGTTAGCTCTGATGCAGTCTTGCTGCAACAGTGTGGCAAATTACACCTCCCAGACTTGCATGTGCAGTGCCTGCATTGACTCTAATTCTTGAACTAACTCACTTAGGCTGGACTGGGTGTCCCTACACAACCCTGCCTACCTGAGGTGCTGACTCCTTAGCATCGACTTCACTTACGTAATTCATATTTTTGGTGGAAGATCATAGAAAAAATAATTATAACAGTTAAAAAAAAAAAGTAAATACGAGGTTAAAGTGAAGCTGTATTGTGATAATGTACCAGACATTACGTTTGATACAAGAAAGTTGACAGAAGATAAACAAAATGCTATGGTTGAAAGATCCAGACCTTGTAGCAATTGATAGAGAGTAATTCTGCAAAAGGTAAAGCATTGTTCTGATAACTACAGAGAAGTGTCCCATGACTGATCACTTGCAGGGTAGGGAGCTCCAGAGTTCTGCAACTCTACAAAAAATAAGGGAGGTGGACATAACATTTGAAAAAGGAGAAAGTGAACACCAGCGTTCACTGAAAGGCTTTTAATCATGCTTGGTACAATTAAAAGCTCCACTGAGATCACAGGAAGAGATCTGTAAAATGAGACCTGTGAAGTAAGATCTGAAGTAAGGAACAGGCTGCTGAACATAAATCACTCAAGTTTTCCATCAGGCATTAGCATTTACAAAGTAAAATGCTTCTGACACTGCTTATGTATGTAGCAAAAGCCATTATCTCCTCACGGTTAGATTGTGATCTTCAGTCTTTTGGTGGTGTTAATGACGATGCTCATCTCACCCAACATTACCCATCTAACAGTCAGGTATCTGACTCTGTGCTAGTTACTCTAGTTTCCCAGTGAAGGAGAGAAATAGGTACCTCTGGAGTATTGTTAGTTTTATCCTAACATGGATGAAGTCAAAACAATGAGAAGAGTTGATGGCATTTCTTCAGTGGCAAAGGAAGTCCTAGGAAGAGGCCAGCACTGTCTCCACAGAAACCTGGTGTACACAGGGAGTTCATAATTTCTCACCCTTTGCTCCCACAGTGTTCCCAGTAAGCGCTGTTCTCTGGAAGCTGGAAGGTGCACTTCAGCTAAGGACTCAGGCTGACAAGGATCCTCTTTGGCAGAGACAGCGGAGGGGAAAATCTGATACCGAGATGGGACTGGAGGACAGAAGTAGGACCCCTCGAGTATGTGTCTTTCTACATAGCAGCATGAGCACCTTTTAGCTTGATCTGCTATAAACTCTGAGCAGTCCTGCAGTAGCTTCAACCAAAGCCCATGATCTTCCTGAGATGCCTCAGTCTCATGATGTCTGAGGGCCTCTCCAGCACGGGTACGTGTTTGTTGCTTTCATTTTGAGTGTTCTGGAAGAGGACACAGGGCAACTGCATTGGGCTCACTTACAATGGGAGACATGATTGCCGCAGATGAGGTTTTTAGAATAGAAATGCCTTAGATCTTAGCAGACTAATTGTGATAAAAGAAACACATTCCCAGAAGTTTAAGGTTGCCATTTCCAATCTTAAACTTGTAATCATCTGGGGACCATGACATAATTTTGTTCCACTTGAAACTTTCAAAGGGGAAACAAGAATCTGTGCACTCAATTGTGTGTTGATCTAGTGCTTGCAGAGTATTGTCACTCCAGTTGATGTCAGTCTCATTAACGTTATGAAAGTCCCACCAAAGCAAGTCAGAAAAGCTCATGGAAGAACATCTCTGACAGCTTTACTCTTTTCATGATGGCTATTACCTGCTGAAATTCCACAGAGCTACAATGAAGATATATTCTTCTAAGGGCTAAAGGCAGGCATGTAATTCCTACTATAGAAGAGCCATCTCATAGTACAATCCATGCTTGTAATGACTGTACTTGTAATTACTCACACAATTATGGCATTAAGCCATTAGTATTTGAGCACTGAATGGGAATAGATACAATAAGAAGAGGGAAGAGGCTCCATTTTTCTCCTTCTAACTACTGGCTACAAAATTCTTTTAATAATAAAAGCTCTTCATCATATTTATGCGTCTCTCCTAAGTTTGTGGGTTTTTTTCCTCTGACAACGTAATGGCTAGCCCACAGGTACTAAGCGGAGTCAGTGAGGGAAGGAACTGAGCACTGAGAAGGAACAGGGGAAAGGACTGAGCAGAGCAGTAATGTTTCTAGTGAAGGGATGTGGCTAAAGCAGCAAACCAGAAGTTTTGGGAATTTCAATTTTAAGCTAGTAAGTAATATCTTCCCTCCATTCCTTCCTACCCTGCATGTGAGAAGCTTCTGTCGAGCAACCTCACTGATTTCCAAATAAACATGCATTATGGAGACCATTCTGTAGTTACTCCTTTTATAGATTCACCAGCATGGGAACATGATATCAGAAAGAGTTGTGTTACAAGCTCTGTGCTGAAGGGCTACTGGGAAAACAAAGTGGATATAGCGATCCTAGTTCTCAGGTCATATTGATCAATTGGACTTTATTTCTGTCTTTGCTTAAAAAACTTAGAAGCTCCTTAGTAACTTAGGAAGGTAAATATAATTTTCTAAAGGATTTAAGGTTAAATAACTGTTTAAGAATACCACCCGGAGATCTGTCCCAAGGCTGGACAGTTATGAGTGTCAGGGTGTGTGGGATAGCATGGGCGAGTACTTAGGACAGTGGGCACCTCCAATGTTTTGGAACTTTACACCTGAACAAGTGCAGAATCTGGAAAATCTAGGAAAATATCTGTCATCCCAGCAATTCCAGAGAGACACAGACTACTGCAATGTGCTAGGGCCTGGCCCATGCCCATCCAGCCCTGTTCAACACTGTTCAGTACCCTCAAGGGGAAAAGAAGGTCTCTGGACCTGACGACAAAGTGACAGGCACTGGGGCTACTCCAACCGCTGTGACAGGCACTGCATCTGAACCAGAGAACCAACCCGTGCCATTATCAGCCACCCCTATACACAAGAAGAAATGTATACGAAGGTCACCTCCTTTAGTAAGGGATGAAGAAGCAGGGCCATCATGAGAAGAGAAGGAGGAAAAGGCAGAACCCATAAAAGACACGGTAACCACCCGATCCCTATCCATGAGTGAGCTGTGAGACATGCGGAAAGATTTCAGCCATTGTCCAGATGAGCGTATTATCACCTGGATGCTCCGATGCCAGTATTGGCAGCATATGAAGGAATTTGAGCTGCTTTGGAAGTGGTTGGGACTGAAGCACAACTCCTCTTAGCACCCCAAGTGCTGGTGCTGGGCTGGATGTTCAAAGGGAGGGTCTTCTCCACACATCATGCAACTGATGGTACATGGAGTAAGTGGGTCACACACTGATTACACAACAGGCTTCAATAGGAAACCCCAGTCACCCAGGAATCTCAGAAGTGATCGTGGACTCGCCAGAGGAGGAGGTGACACTTGCTGAAGAGGCCCCACTGTATAATAAATTGCCAGAAAATGAGAAGCAATATGCTGTGTTCACTGATGGGTCCTGCTGTATTGTGGGAAAGCATTGGAGGTGGAACACTGTTGTATGGAGTCTGATAGGACAAGTCGCAGAAACTGCTGAAGAAAAAGATGAATCAAGTCAAGTTGCAGAAGTGAAAGAAAACCACTGTCCTATTTACTATCAAACTTTATTAAACCACTGTTTTATAGCAATAAACATGTTGCTGTTTCTCTTATGAGTGAAGCATGTGACTCCATCTGTGACACCTGGGCCTTGAGAAGCAAGTCTTATGGCAGCATGGCACCCCAGAAAGAACAGAGTCAGACAAAGGGGCTCATTTCCAAAACAACCTCATAGCCACGTGGGCCAAAGAGCATGGCATTGAGTGGGTATATCACATCCCCTATCATGCATCAACCTCTGGGAAAATCAAACAATACAATGTACTGTTAGAAGCCACCTGGTTAGCCAACACTAGGGGATCTGCCGATCAGGCTGGCCCTGACCTGTCAAAACTTTTACATACTGTAGAAGGGGATAAAGTCCCTGTAGTGCCCGGAATGAATATGCTAGGGAACACAATCTGGGTTATTCCTGCCTCAGGCAAAAGCCATTCGCGTGATTGCTTTTGCTCAAGGAGCCGGGTGCACTTGGTGGGTAATGTGGAAGGATGGGGAAGTCTGATGTGTACCTCAAGGGGATTTGGCTCTGTGTGAGAACAGCCAACCACTTGAACTGTATGATGTTAATTGCTATATAATACTGTATGTCATCACTGCTATGGTTGATATATGCCATATCAATAGTACTACAGTAAAAATCAGCCAGATTAATGAAGAATGAAATTTGATGATAGAACAAGACAAGCAGAGCAGTGATGTAGCCAGAACTGGCTTCAGCATGCAACAGTCCAACACCACCACCATCTCTCTCGCCCTGAAGGACTATTATGACAGATGGAGCCCAAAGTCATGGACTAAATGAACTCAATGGACATTTTAGAAGGATAGCCTATAGACTAAGGGAATGGTATCTGTGTGTATACATCAAAAGACAAAAAAGGGGATGGTGATTAATTAGGATATATTAGAAGTGTGGGACCTGGACATGATGTAAATGGTATAGAATAAGGGGTGGATACAGTCCTGGTTTTGGCTGGGATAGAACTAATTTTCTTCCTAGCAGCTGGTACACTATAGTGTGTTTTAGATTTAGTGTGAGAATAATGCTGATAACACATTGATGTTTTTAGTTGTTTCTAAGTAATGTTTAAACTAAGTCAAGGACTTTTCAGCTTCTCATGCCCAGCCAGTGAGAAGGCTGGAGGGGCACAAGAACTTGGGAGAGGACACAGCCAGGACAGCTGAACCAAACTGGCCAAAGGGATATTCCATACCACATGATGTCATAATAAGTATATAAACTGGGGGGAAAGCTGGCCGGGGGGTTGCTCGGGGACTGGCTGGACGTTGGTTGGTGGATGGTGAGCAATTGCATTGTGCATCACTGTTTTTGTATATTCTGATTCTTTTACAATTATTATTAGTAGTAGTATCATCGTTATTCTTATTTTCCCTTCCGTTTCTGTCCTGTTAAACTGTCTCTGTGTCAACCCAGAAATTTTACTTTTTTTTCCCAATTCTCTCCTCCATTCCACTGAGAGGGGAGGAGTGAGCGAGCACTTGTATGGTGTTTAGCTACTTGCCAGGTTAAACCACGACAGATTCTTTGACTCAGGCTCATAAAATATGACACTTTCATTTGAGCTAAGTAAAGCTCTTATTTTAAGCATCTCAAAATATTTAAAAAAAAAAAGAATGAAGCTTTTAAGAAAGTGAGATAAAGACCTTGGACCTTGTTCTGGCAATATTTCTGCAAGTAAATTACGTGCAACATTCCACACATTTCACAAAGCTGCATAAAGTTGAGTACATACTTGAGTCTACATAAAATCAAGAGCTGAATTTGTTAACTTGGGTACTTAACTTGATGTAAATAGTCTGTGAGATATTCTAAGCTCTCATAATTATCTCTTGTAAATATGAATATCTTGCCCTAGGTCATACAGGAATGCAAGCTGACTACACACTCACCTCATTTTTTAAACTTCAGTTCTTCCATTCCACATGAATCAGGATAGTAAGCATCTCAAAGAAAATTACATAGATTTCTGCGATGTAGGAAAAACAGGTCTAGTGACATTTTAGGCCTCCAGGTTCTCCTATCTGACTTTCAGTTGTCAGTCCAGAAGTGTAGAAGTTTCTTTTAAGTCTTGTTTCTTAGCTGTCAGACCCATTCAGATATTCCATATATACTAAGGTGTCCAAAATTGTACAGAATCCCTGTATTTAGGCTCCTGAGTATTACTGAGTTTAAATATTTAGTTTAGAAAATCATAAAATATAAGCCATGGAAATTCAAATTCCTACATATATTTTCTACCACAAAGGATTTGGGCTTTTTTTTTCATGTCACCTAATTTTCACCAAAAAAAAACCCATAGGCAGAAGAAGAAGAACTTGGTGGATTCAGTTTTATTGTAATATGTAGCAGTGGAAGGGGAACTCCCAAAAATCTTGCCTTCATTTTGTTTTTTTTTCCACTAAGGATGGAAGTTCTCCAAGCCAGTGTGTGACAGTCTGAACATGTCTATGTTGGAGCAACTGTAGATCTTTCAATATGTGACATGTATAAGGTATTGTTTCTTGGTTTTATTAAGTATTTGCATTTTACTGCAGTTCAGACTGTTTGCTTGATGATGGAAATCTTTGTTACATTTGAAAACAGTTAATACTTCAAGGCCTCTCTGTTGGTGAAGAATATGAAAGAAATCATTAATCCTGAATATATTTTCCTTGATATGGTCCATTTTGGGATGATGAGAAAAATAATCATGCAAAATCCTGAAGTAATAATAGTTTTAACTATTTTAATTGTTTCACCACTCACTGACTGAGAGCTTATGCCTAAATGATATATGATCTAGGCTGCTTTCTGGTTTGGAACAAAATTCTAAAGGGTCCCTTAAAAGATTTCAAAGATTGCTTATGAAATCTGTTACTTGCAGCTCAATACATTCAGCACCATATAGGTAAATATTAGACCATCAGCTTTGGCAGGCGACGAGTGCAAGCTTTTTTCTTTCCTGTACAATGAAATAATAGGCCTGAGGAAATAAATATTCTGTGGCAAATTGTAAGAATGGATCTGTGGGTCTTGAGAAACCATCATCACTCTATCCTTAATCTCTGTTATATTTTGCCTTTTTTCGCTCCTGTTATGTTTGTTTAGTGATCTAGTCAATATTGTCACAGTCTTTTATTTTCTTCTATCAGAAAATAGAACAGAAAGTTGTGTGCGTAATGTTCAGCACAAATGCTTAACTTTGTGTTAACTGCAACTAAAATTTTCTATTTTCCTAGCTCCTGTAATCAGCAACTATGTTCCTTAAGAATGGATGTAGAGTGGCAGCAGATGAAAAGGAAGGTTATAATCCTAAAAGGAAACCGAAAACAATAATTCAACTGATAAAAATCACCAGAACTGGATCAAACAGATGAATTGTCTGCATCAATACAAAAATGATGGAAAAGATAAATCAAATCTCTAATGGGAAGTAACTGGAAGGGACCAAAGGTTTTACTACAGATTAGAGATGTGAAGTGAAAAACATCAACAAATGTTTTAGTAGATATGACTAGCCTTTTTTTCTGTCCTTCTAGTTCATGGTTATTGTTTGCTGCAAGACTGAACTGAGAAGGAAAGCATAAGCTTTTCATTACGATGCCTTTTTAGACACCATAAAGTCTGACTGAATTCAGATATCCCATTCTCAGCTGCAATACTACTTGGCTGCCACCACCTTTGCAGAGGATCACAGTGTTGCTATTAATAGACTACACTAGTCTAATAAACTAATACTTTGCCTATTTCTTGTGTGCTAAAATCTGATCTGGTGAATAGAGAGTTATCCAAAGTCAATACTTCTCTTATGCACTAAAGCTCATGCATTTCTTCATAGATACCAAAATATTCATCAATACCATTTAATCAGAAAAAAAAAATCTTAACTTGTTAACAAGGCAGAATTAAAATCGAGATACATTGCTATTTCTATCATCCATGGAATTATAATGTCACTTTCAATAGACAAAATGCTGATAAGAATACCAGTAAGATACACTTGATTATCAGTCTTCCTTAGATTTACATTCATGTAATTTTTAATCAACCTTCCAGGGAAAAGTGGATGAGATCTGCTTTATTTATCATGTCATTCCGTATTTTAGAAAAATAAAATTAAGCAAACAAAACTACCTTTCCCCCCCAAACAAAAACCACCCCAAACCCCACAGGATTGTCAGCTAGTCTCATCTCAAAAGAGCTGAATAGCTGTTTCTTTAACAAAATGTTCTGCGTTTGGCATTTGTTTTTTGTTTTGGTTTGGTTTTTTTTTACCTTTTAGTTCAATCCCCAGTGAAGGGCACATGACTCAACCTGTGTCTCCTTGGGTTGTTGCTAACTGGTTGAGAGACCTTCTCTCCCGTTTCTTGACTGGGAAGATCAGGCACATAGAGCGTTTTTTCATCAACGGCTCTTTTGTCTGTGATGTCTTCTTCAAGGTCCCCTTCTCCCCATTGTTGTTCAGAATCAGACACTAGTTTTCTAGTTCCTGAAGAAGAAAATTGAATTCCTCTTTATCTTTGAAGAAGTGTTAATAGATTTTTCCACTACATTTTTTCATATTTTAATATCCTTAGCTCATAGATTACATTGGAATCAATAAGCTATTATTGCTATAACAGTTTGTATGTATTATTTTATGCATTTTTATTTGCTAAATAACAGTGACATGCTTCTTGTTGCATAATGCACAACTGATGACAGTAGCTGCTTCAAAGACCTTACAAAACTGTGACTGTCATTTGCAAATTTCAGTCCCTCTAGGTAGAGAAGATTCTCAAAGAGCAAGTGACAAAAGTGTCTAACATGCAGCTTCATCCCAATGCAAACTACATAGAACTTTTGCCTAAAGATTTATTTTTGTATAACCACTTATATTGCTTAGGTACGGCATTTCTTTTGAAGCTTTCAGGAGTACTTTCAAGTCCTAACTACTTCATAAAGTGCAAGCGACCCTCACAACACATGGCTGTCAATTTGCGTGAGATATCACCTCCAGTCTAACTTCTCACTAAGAAGACAGGCAGCTGTGCTCTGACAAATAAGATTACATGTCTTTGCCATCGAAAACCAGATTTTCATGTCTCCTGTAAGCAGTAAGCTTGAAAAATGTCTGTAGCAGTCCATCTGACCAGCCAAAACTTGCAACTTTGTTCTTCAAGTTAGTTTGCCCTTCAAATTAAAATAGGACTTATGCCTTCGTATTTTAGCAGTTGATCTGCAAAGCCATTATGAACATGTTTTTAAGACACCTAGGTATACCTGATCCAGAATGCTGGGCAACTGAAGAGTCACTGTGACTTTGATATCTTCTTTCTTCTTCCCATCATATGTCCTCTAAGAAAAATTTGCATATCTTTAAGAGAAGTGCAAGCTCCTTTAACCTAAAAATTGGACACACAGAATCGCTGACGTTTAATCAGAATAAGAAGCAAGATTGAATACAGAAAGTGAAATATTAGAAGTACTAAACCAGCCAAACTTCTTAATACTTTTTAGTACATTTAATTCGCAATGGATGTGGATGCATAGATACATTGATAATCAAGGATTTTAACTATTAGTGTAAAAATGATGATTTTCAAATAATGGTGGGTTCATTCATAATAAATATTTAATTGCCGTTATTTGATTACTCTGTGTTGTTACCTTCCTCTTTTTCTGAAAATTTTACCCTTATTGATACTGAATGTTTCAAAGTCTCAGCTCTCAGAAATTCACATCTTCCCTTTTTCCCTTAAGTTCATGCTCTCAAGATCTAATTTTGATTTTTAAAAATTTGGATTTTGAAATAATGTCTATAAATAGCACTCCTATTTCAATAATTGGCACCACATGCAAATCTAGTTAGACAGAAAGGAATACAGATATTATAAAAGTGGAAGGGATGAAGTGTTAGGCCAAATAAGCTTCCAAGTAACCACATATTCCTTACTTTGTTAAACAACCTAAAAGAGATTTATTTGAATGCAGGGTATATGGCAAAGCTACAGTAATCAAAGATAAAAAAACCCACAGTTTATTTTTCTCTCCTATCGTTTTGACTTCCTCTTTTATCTCTTGTATCTTAGGGCTAAAATGATACCTTATCACATCAAAACTGGAGCACTAGCAAAAGTCCATTTAGTTTTGAATGACGTCTGTAATCCTGAGGTATTAATTCATGTACTTATATAGTATCTGGATCTCAATAGAATCACATTACAGCTACATACCTCAGATATAGACACCTTAAGTCTTTCACTTACCATTGTTCAGATTTTCTTAACTCAGAAACATCTTCTCCCCATTTTTCATGCACTTTTGACACTTTGGTTATACTTTCCATAGATATGCCATCCATAAGCTAACCAATTTTTGCAAAAATCACAAAAAACACTCTTCATTAAAGTGTTTATAACGACAGCTAGAGACAGATGGAGATTATAACCACTAACTTTTAACGTTATATCTGACACTGGTGAGTGAATTTTTGAATGAAACAATTTACTATTTTCTTTGCTCAAGGGTAGACTGACAGCGGACCCTAGCCCTGAGGACGTGATGGCGTGTAGCTACCCTCTGACTTCAAGCATACAGTGAGTTACTGGACAGCTGTCAACAGTGCAGCAGTTTCCCAGCCATCTCAGATTGGCTGCCAGAGCACACACAAAAAAATTCCAGCACTCTTCTTCATTGCCAACTTGACTGTATAAATGGAGTTTGTTTTTCTTCACACGTGTTTTTTAAGTTAAGTGTATAGGCTTAATCAAGAGATCATAGAAATATAGAATCATAAAATGCCAAGTTGGAAGGGACCTCAAAGATCATCTGGTCCAACCTTTCTTGGCAAAAGCACAGTCTAGACAAGATGGCCCAGCATTCTGTCCAGCCAAATCTTGAAAATGTCCAATGTTGGGGAATCCACCAGTTCCCTGGGGAGATTATTCTAATGCCTGATTGTTCTTATGTGAAACATTTTCTTCTTGTGTGCTGTGAGCATCTCCCCAGGAGTAACTTGTACCCATTACCCCTTGTCTTTTCCATGTGACTCCTTGTAAAAAGGGAGTCTCCATCTTCCTTGTAGCCACCCTTTAAGTACTGGAACATGGTGATAAGGTGTCCCCTAAGCCTTCTCTTCTCAAGGCTGAGCAAACCCACGTCTCTCAGCCTTTCCTCACACGGCAAGCTTTGTAGTCCTTCTATCATCTTTGTGACCTTTCTCTGGACCCTCTCCAACCTGTCCACATCTTGGATCTGTAGAACCCGCAGATAAGGTGGGTTCTTTCATGGCTGTCTAACACCAGTTATTTTGTCTCTGATATTGATTTATATTCCACATTTGTCACTGAGGCCAAAAGGTCAATCAGATATCATTAAGAAAAATGTGCTTTTTTGTGTGTAATAGTAAGTTAGAGGAGTGGAGAGGGTAGAGAAAAACATTTGACAAGTTTGTAACCTTAGGATTATTTCCTTCCTTTGGAGATGTATTCAGCTTGCTAGTTTAGATTATGGGTTCGAAACATCCTGGGTTCCTCACTGATGTTTCATTTCCATATAGTGGCCAGAAGTAATGTCCAAAAATAATGCCTTCTATTGACTCCAGCTGGCTAGGAGAATTTGATGCCTCCTGGTAGCTTATGACTTGGTCATAGTACCTGTGCCTTTTTCTGGTTTGGGTGTTGAATTGATTGATCCATCTAGGTATGAAGCTTGGGAATTCTGACTAGTACTGAATCCAAAGGGTGCTACTCAAGACATTTGACAGTCCAGCTCCAGCTTATCTAAATACTAAAAACATAAAAAGAAGACTTCCAATAATGTTACATTTACTTTGTACAGCAAAGACAGCTTCCTCAGGAGTGTCCAACTGTAGAAAGCACTCATCCAGAGACTAAGGCCCATCACAGAAGAATTTTTATTTTATTCTACTTTGCTTTTCTTTTACATAGTCTTCTTTAACTCAGAGTAGTGGTCATGTATGTCCATGTACAGGTGTATATGTAGATATATAGATGGATATAGATATATAGATGCATATAGATACATGTAATGTAAAAGATCCCAAAATATAATACACAGATCTCCCACCATTCATGGTCTTGAAAAGAGAATGAGAATACCTGAGAGATGTTAATTGTATTATTTCATCTGCCAGAGACAGATTCTTAGGTCTTATGGTGGTACTGATGATGAATGAAGTAGGGAAGGGAAGAGTGATATAAGAAGGGTGTCAGAACCTAGTCCTTAATTGTGATCCAGTAATTTGTCCCAGTAATTTGTCCAGGCGTGATTCCTTTTGTGCTTCTCTCTCTCTTCTCTGAGTGGAAAGGAAGGGGATGGAAAATATTTCAGGTGTCATCACTGGCAGTGCAGGCAGAGTAAGCACCTTGGATAAGGCTAAAGCCAAGGCTCTCTGGTCTATATTTTTTCTATCAACCATCTACTGTAGGAAGTAAATGGGAGGAAAACATTCTTATTTATACCTGTACAGAGGGTACCAAGGATCAGGAAAAGAACATAAAGTACCCACTAAGGATCTTGCCCTCCCTAGTATAGTCTCGCAATCAGTGGTGAAAATTAGTTTTAAAACTTATATAATCTTTATGTTATTGATAAGAATGTTTATTAAGTTACTACTATGTTAGATTTTTTAAACATTAATAAATACATACATGTCAGTTGTTGCTAGATGAAGTGTAACATTTTAACATATACTCTATATTTATCAAATACCTTTCTATTAAAATTCTTGAGGGGTGGCTGTGGTATCTTGAGGCAATATTTTTCTCTCTGAATAGAAAATCAACATGTAAATGAATAGAGATCTTCACCAGCTAGTAGTCTGATATGACAGAGTGTTTCACTATCAAAGAACTATCATTTATGATATCAACCTTCAGTAAGTTTACTAAAATGCTGATATAATATGAGCTACGAACATTTGACAGATTTCAGGGAAAAAAGAGCAGTTAGTGTCTGTTTATGAAAGTGAATTGCCCTGAGAAATAAATTGATTCTTCAGTGTTCATAGTTTTTAATCAGCAGAGAGAATAATAGATAGTTTTATTGCTCAAACAAATTATCATATATGTACCTCTTTATATATTGCAAACATATTCTTAACTGTTCAGTCCTTGCACTTAATAATCCAGAGCTACAATTGGATGATAAAACCAGCTCTCTCATAAATTGCTTTCCTGGGTGCAGTCACACATAAGAAATTTACTCAAATGTATCTGCGGTAATATGTAACTGCAAGGCCATGCTTACATCAGTGTTGCTGTAGATGACTGAATTCATTCAAAGGAGAAGAGAAAACTGACTATGTCTGCAGAATGATGTTCTTACTCTTGGCTCCCTGCTAGCATCTTCCTCTGATCCTGTCCTTACAAACCTGTAATCATCAAGTTCCAGGCAGCGCGCTCTTTAATGTGAAAATTGAAATAGGCTGAGAAGATTACTTCGAAACTCAGGTACCACAGGATTGTGCCCTGCAGTGTGGTACAACACAATTCAGAGACAGGCAGCTGTAGTGCTGCTTAAATTGTGGACATATGGAAAGGGATCAAAACAGTTCAGCAGGCACTGTGGGAATGCTGCTGGGAAGATCTTGCAGGAGAGTGTTTCATTGTCACCTTCACTTCATGGAGACAAAAGCTTGGTGGGGAGCAAGTGAATAGTTCTGGTGCTGCTTACAGAAGGCAAGAAGAGGTCCTGGAGGGAGACTGTAAAAATAGTAGGTTTAACATCCTAAGTGACAATTTGCTAATTTGGAGGCTTTCATCCCCTGTCTAGATTTCATTATTGATGACACCTTGTTAAGTAATGTGTTTGTACAAGGACCTGTCTCTAAATGTTGGAAACTCACTTATGCCCTGTGTTGTGGGTTGATTAGCTCGTGGCCTTCCATCAAAAGGCAGTGATTCTGGATATTTTTTACATCACTTGAAGCTGTTACCTTGCTGTGGATATTCACATGCTAAAAAAATATGCTCAGCGTGTTTTTAAAACTGTGTTTCAATGCCAAATTTAGCTATCCGTATGTGAAAAGTTCTAGTGAGGCACAGTTCAAAAACATTGTTTCTATTAAATGAACCACTTCAGATGCATATATATTCAATATTTCAGAAGAATAATGCTGTGGTAGTCAGTTGTTTATTTTGTTACACTAAGATTTCAAGCATAACCAATTCTCTCTTATTGTGTCTGATTGAACAGAGTAAACAGACTAGCTGTGCCATGATTTTAGGAGCTCATATTCTCCTGTCCTTGACTATGACTAAATGGTTAATGGCACTTGAATTGGTGTTCATATGATCAAAGCACATAGATATTTGAAGACACAAATACAGAAATGAAGAATTATATTTATATTTCTTGCTGCGTTTCATAGAAAATAATTCTTCATTTCAAGGCACTGAACAGTCAAGTAATGCCAAATGTAAATGTTATGAGGGTGAATCGTCTACTAAGTGAACAATGCATATGACACTGAGCACAGAAACTGAAATGGTGTATGAACTTTCTTCTTGCTGTATGTTTAATGTGTATTATTATTCAGACTCTTTATATATTACAGAAATGTTGACTTACTGCACTGTTTCTGATGACATGAAAAAAAAAAAAGCCTGGAAAGCTGTTTGACAGGAGAGATTGAGAGCAGCCACAATACTGAGACTTCCATCTTATCATATCTGTATTTGCAGACAAAGTAGAGCATATTTGACCGAAAACAATATAGAATTCTGCTGACCTCCATTGTAAGCACAGGAAAAGGGTGATTAGTAAGATGAATGAAGACTTCTAAGTTGTGGTTTCTTTAAAAATAAAAATTAATTGTATTTCTGTAGGCTAAAAGTTTACAGGGAATATTTTCCTCCTTCAGCTGTAGCATGGGTTTGAAACTAGTTTAAATAAAATGTAGATTAACTAAAATCATGACAAGCCATTTAACTGGGCAGAAATTTTTACAAGTTTTAATATGATGCACTGACTTTGAGAGACTATGGAATCTTAAATCAGGTCCTTTGTTGGGCAGTTGTTATTCTAATGCATGTGATATCTCTAAAAATCATGAAGAAAAGAGTCAGTTTATTAGCAATGCTATACTTGCCCCTTGATAGGGAAA
>NW_009613578.1:31145-41071 GCF_000690535.1 Cariama cristata
GGCAAGTAGTATTGCTTCACCATTAAAGAAGTCCATCCTGAAATACCTCCTTATTGAATTTTTTTCCCTAAAACTTGAAGTCTTCATTTAATTCCTCAAGCAAATTCACATTTCCTTAAATTTTATGGGCACCTTTTATAGCTGTGCTTATTATTCTTCAATCTTAACAAGTTCTTACTCTTCTCAAATAGAAAAGGACAAATGTAGTTTGACATTTCTCCACCCAGATGGCCAACCACAAGGCAATCTAAATGTTGCTAAGTTAGCCAGGGCATTGACATCTAAATCTTACCATGCTCTGTGAAACCAAATCCTCTGTATCCTAAGCAGGGGCTATGTCTTAATTCCAGGTTCCAGCTGGAAGTTCACAAGCTCAGTTTCACAGCATATTACACATAGGTAGAAGATACTGGGAATACTTGTCATTCCAGTCACTTTTAACACAAATATAGGTTCTCCAGTGCCCTAACACCAAATTAGATTACTAATATCTTTTTGTAATATGTCAAATTACAAGCTAAGCATTCACCTCAATTTTTCTTAAGATTGTACTAGGTTTTTTCCACTAGCCAAGTGCTCAGTAGCAGTCAAAAAAAAAAAAAAAAAAAAAGAACAAATGTTTAAACTTATTAAAATAAGAATAGAGAATGCAGTTTGAATACTCATCTAGGCCCCATTTCAAGAAAAGTATAGACAAATTGGAAAAGCTGCAAAGAAGGCCTATGAGTATGATCGTATGATCAAAGTCTTTGAACATTTTTCTTGCCATTTTTTTAGTTTATAAAAGTCAGCTGTTTTGTAATTCAGCAGTTTTTGTCTGTCTTTCAATGTACTTTGAATAAAATTAGCTTGTATATAAATAACTTTCTCCAAGGTTATTTTATGTAACTAACTCTTCCTTAATGTCCTCACAAGGTATCAAAATAGCATCACCATTTTTAGGTCACTTGTCACACGGAGAAACAATTTAAGCAGGTGCTTAAATTTAAGCATACAACTGCTCTTTGGTGCACTGGAACCTTGACAAACTCCTTTACAGTTGAATAATTAAGTCATGTGAACTTACTGTCTTTCAAGTGAAAGATAAGCCACAGAAACTGGGACAGTTGAGGTCTTTTAGATGTCCCAGTACTTCGTATGGAATGAAATAATGAACAAATATGAAGCAATTTATATAGCATCTGTCTTACTAATATTAAATCTTTACATTTTATTTCACCCTGTTAAAGTAAAATTAGGTTTTAGCTGAGTCAGAATGTACTATGTGACCCTTTGCTCCTCTAATCTCTTTCTGCATCATTCTTTTTATGATTTCATTGCATATTCTAAATAGTGGCTACTGGTAAAAGTTACTTTAAATGTCAACAAAATGCAGTTACTGTGCATGCAATGCATCTGCCACATCTACATGGAAAAATACAAGGTAAAGAGTTTGTAAAATAATGTTTTGAGGACACCTCACAAAGTACCTGTAAAATACAAAATTCTAAAACAGGAAAGGTGATTCTCATTCAATTTTTGTTGTTGTTGTTGTTGACTTCAAAATTAGTCTGAGATAGCGAGCAAAGATGTAGATGTTTACAAAGTAGAGGATAAAGTTTATTGAAATTAATTTCATCCAGGGCTCTCCTATTTGAAGTTGTTACAAAAATTTCACTACCTTAGCAGGTGTGGGAAAAGAATGTCTATGCAGTTCAGTTCACTTAGTAAGTAAACAAATAAATAAAATGGTGTATATTAGTGATTTAATTTATCCTTAAGAAACACTTATGCAACCTGGACTGTATTCATCTGCCAGCGGTATTTGTTTATGAAACCTTTCTATTGTTCATTTTTTTCTACCTGCTTTTGAGCATACTTTAGCGCGCTTCAATCTTTAGTATTTCGTCTTCTCCTTTGGGAAGATTCTCATAGTGCCGTGGCTCGTTGCCCCCCCTCTACCCCGAGATCCTCCTGCCCTCGCTGCGGCAGCCCACCCTCTGCCCCAGCAGGGCAGCGCTGCCTGGGAAGAGGGCACAGAAGCCAGGACTTTCTTCTCTTCTGTTCATTACTCCTTCATTCAGTGCTCATGCCTACTTATCCTCTCATATGTTCCTCTCACTCTATTTTTTTTTCTGTTTCTCTCCAACTCATATTTCTCCAGAGTTACTGCAGTTTTGCAAAGCTTGATATCCCCTGATACCAGTATGATTTCTCCAGCACAGCACTGGTGCAGCAGCCATTAGTGTTCATCTCTTTTTGTGTCCTTCGTTTCAGTTTATGTATTCCAGTCAGTTTTTCCCTATTCTTTTTTCCCCACTCTCTGTTCTTCTGTCAAATTCTTTGTCTGTTTCTCTGATTCTCAATTTGTCCATCTTTTTCCACTTTCTTGTTTGTGTACTTAGTGGTGCCCTTTTTCTTGCGCACAGAGAGCTCTTTCATGGGTGCTTTGTATTCATATGTGTCTGAAAGACACTCATCTTCGGTTCTCTTTCAAATGAAAGCTTGTATACATTCCTGTTTATCTTTGTGGGGTTTTTTTCAGACTACTTGCTTTCATTATGGAATACATTTATAAACTGTGCTGTGTAGCATTTGACAGTACTGATATAGTTTGCTTACAGACAAAGCAGGCTTTCTAAGACATGACTATTTAAATGTCAAGAAGATCAATAACCAAATTTATAAAATTAAAGCAATTTCAAATTATTAAATCTCCTATTTGTAAGAAATTTCAGGTACTTTATCAAAAAGTATATTCCATTTATGCACGTGTATATGCATTAGGATGAATGAGGAGTGTTTTATTACATTTCATAAGATATTTTTTAATATCCTACTTCTAAAAGGAAAAAAAAATATTCTAGATTTTTTTCCTTTTAAATCTGAGTTTCCTATTCTGACTTTATTGCATACCAAATTCTGCAGTCTAGGAAGACCTGAGAAATGTGGTGAAGTTTCTTTTCCAGTCACTGCCAAAGCTGCTAGTACAATCTTGGGCCTTGGATAAGAAACTTGACCTCAGCCCAGCTGGAAAATTCGATTAAAGCAGAACTTTAGGATAATCAGGTGCCTCAATTGAAGTAAGTATTACACATTCAAACTATGTATATATGCAAAATATTGTGGTCTTGGAAACTTTTGAGTGCAACGACAGAGCATAGACAAAGGCTGAGTTTTTGAAAGATACTTAGGCATTTTGGTGCTCACTTCTGCAAACCCTTACGGACAGAAGCAAAATGTAACATAGCCAGCAAAGATGAGAGCCATAAATGTGAGTGATCTGTCTCCAAGTTAGCTGTCCAAATTCAGATTAATCACCCTCAATGACTTTTATGGTCATGACAAAGAAAAGTAACCATCAGAGAGCTTAAAACAGCCACATCCTAGGTATGACTTTAAGAATGTGCACTTAATTTTCTTGCATCCCTCAAATTTCCAAATAATGCTCTTTACAATTCCCCCACTTCATCAGTTGAGAACATAATTTATAAATACAAAGCTGACTGAAACTGCTAACAGAACTGTGAAAGAGAAAGGCAGATGAGAATGTAGAAAAACAGATCTAAGCTGATCAGCATGCGGATGGTGATGGTACAAAAAAAACCAAAACCAAAACCAAAAACAAACAGAAAAAAAAACCAATCCAAACCAAACCAAACAAAAAAAACCCCAGGTACAGCAGCAGAGACTGAAAAATGTGTCGCCAACTTTTCAATAAGCCTCATAAAAGTTGTCCTTTGCAAAATGCCCAGATCTTGAAGTACTCACTTGACCATATAGACTTTGTGACTTGAGAGACAAAGAGTGGAAACTGATGCAAGCCCCATTCAGTGTCAAAGAGCAAATAAAGATAATTATTTCTGTTCATTCTTAAGTTCTTTAAGCCAATCATGAAATTTGGGAGATTTTGTCTTTTTCAGTACTTGAGGTTGACTGTGCAACAGATGATAGCTAACAGTATGAAAGAAAAAAGTGTAGCAAGAACTGGTAGTCACAGCGAATGCTTTGAGTTCCTGTGACAAATGAGAACAGTCGAGACTGCAGAAGAATCTCATCCTAAATATGTGCTACTTAAAATGATCAAAGATGATATTTTTCTTTTATTCTTGAATTTTCATTCAGAATTAGTTGCTTGCTTAGTATCAAGTTGAATACTAATAACATACAGTACCATGACAAAGGCTGTCATTGCAGCTTGAGAAGTCTTCGTGAATAATTTATATTCCACAAAAGTAATTAATAAAACTACCATAGGGAGAAAAGTTCTGCATTTTTCTTCATTTATTTTAGCTTCCTTTGCTTTTAATAATCATAGATTATAAATAGTTCACTGTACAGATCATAGGCTAGGCTGATAAATTTCATGGGTTTGTCATGGGGAAAATATTAGATTTCATGCCTTATCACAGATTAATAGGAAAAACATATTAATACTATGCAGATAATTTATATAATTTAAACTGAATTTCAGAGGAATGCTCAGAAGAAAAACAGAATAAATTAAGAATTTACGTAAGAAAATAATGGCAATACAATGTTAAGACATCTTGGAACTTCCCTATGGTAAAAGGGAAAGTCATATTATACTGGGTTTGTCCCTGTTGTACACACATACTGAAAAGAAAGGGCATTAAATCTTCACATGCTTTCTGTGTGATTTATCTCCCCTAAATACGTAAATGTTTGACATCTAAGATAATCATCCTAGGTTCCTTGTATAGTTAGCAAAGAGAAATGGGCATTTCCTGAAGGTGATTCATCTCTCCTGACTTAGACTCAAATTTTAAGATAAGATGAAGTGCCTTCTAGATTTTTCTGGAAGAATCTACTCCAATAAGGTCAATCTCACATTTTGTGTGGGCCTATGGGATGCATGATGATCTATTCTGAAGATACATTTTTTACACAAGACCTTTAGAAAGTGTTGAATAAGGCAGTGGCAGAGTACAAGAACAGAGAATCAGTCTTTTCTAGTTATGGGAACAGAGAATTTGTGTTTGTCCGTATTTAGATACCTTCAAGATTATGAATTACTCAGAAGATAAACTATGCTATAAACACCATAGAAGAACATTATTTTTTCTGTTACAAAGACTTATGGAAAAGACCTCAATATGGCAAAAACTGAGTTCTGTATGACTGAAAATACAGCTCAGTATTTCCTAAAAAGATGTGCATGTTTCACATGTAATTGCTCTGTAAAGACCTTTCATTTTCCTTATTGGGGTTTATCAGCATATCACAACAGCTTTTGCTTTTTTAGTCACTTTGAAGTCATACAAGATCCAGCATGCATTTTATCTCTACTTCTTTCTACTGTATCTTTGTGACACTTAATGTTTTCATCTTTTTCTTTCATTGGGTATACGGTTGGACTTGATGATCTTTGAGGTCTCTTCCAACCATAATGATTCTATGATTCATCATTACCATTCTCAGGGTACTATCATGCTCAGCCTCATCAGTTGAAGCAATAATCATATCATCAGCAATTATATCTTCCTTGGAAGCATCACCAAGTGCCTCATAACTCTCTTTCTACAGTATTTCACTGACACATTTAATCTCAAATGTTAATCTAGAAAACTGATAATGACCTCCTGGAGAGTTAGAGGTACCTAAAAAGAGACATACCTATCTAATTTCACCTGCCAGGCCTCATCTTTCTTATCTGAAATTGTAACAAGTTGCTCAATTGCTAATTGATGTTTCAGATCTTCTGATGTCAGTGCTGAGCAGTGGTAATGGGCATGGTGCTATTAAACCTTCTGGTCTTAAACATATTGAGTCTTTTTTTTTCTTTGTTTTTTTCTGCTCCAGTCATAGTGCTGATGCATTCTCTTGTGATAGCAACTTTCTCTATTCTTTACTGACTAAGGGCAAAACTTTGATACTTTCAATCACTTGAATCATACTTTATTTCATAACTGACTGCCCTAACTTTACTGTTGATTATAGTGAAACTTGTTCACTTGGAGAACAAGATAAAAGTCCATTGCTGTGATGAAGGAGAGAGGTAGGCTGAAGCAAAGGTAATATCTTTTGAAAGTCCTCTCAAATTATCCACAGTTTCCTTCACCCCAGTTCTGCTAAGGAGAGCAACTCTAGATAATCCTTTTATCTCTGGTTTGAAGCTCTCATTGTGTTTATCCTCAAAGAACACAGAAGTTTTGGAAACCCTTGATGTCAGCAATCAACTCTGGTCAGCAATACTGCCCTAGCTGGCATGTTTAGAGATTACTTTGAAGATGCATGGGAAACCTTGGATCTGCTGAGGCACTGGTAACTTTAGAAGTCTTTCACCTTTAGCTTTGCTGCTGCTTCTCTTCTGTGGAAAGCTCTGTGGTTTGTCAGTCTTTCAAAAGGTCTCTGAAAACTTTCTGCAAAAGGTAGTTTCCAGAGAGCAGCTTTCTCCGCTAAAACATCCAGAGCCAGAAGTTGGACTTTGCATGAAAAGACGCTAAGGACAGTTATACTTTTGTTGTGGGGTGGCTGACACTACAAGGATTGGCCATCACAAGTCTCTGGGCTGTAGGGGAAAATGCTGGGAAGGTTCACAACCAAAATTTTCAGTGTGAGTGTAGATCATTCTAATGAGTTTCTACAAAAGTGAAGCAGTTTATAGTTTTGTTAGTAAATCATAATTCTGCAGTAATTTTCTTAGGTGTTTTGTGGTTTGTTTTTTTTGGATAATGAACTTGCTCTCACATATGCATAGATACGCTTGCTCTCTGTAATGTATAGATAGTTATGAGGCAAGGAGGGTAGCCACTATCATCTGAGGAGGCAAAAACTGTGTCAGTGTGCTTTATGTGTCTAGATGAGCAGAAGTTTCATATTTACTCTCACTGTAAGAAAAAATGAGCAATTCAATGTCACTTTTGTATGTGTGTCTGCTACTACTTCTTATTATTCATGCGATGCTGATGATGTGTAGCTTACCATACAGGCAGTATTACAGAATGATTCCAGAGGTGTGACATTTATGTTCCCACATATGGGACCAATGGACATCTTTCCACACAGGATTCACAAAATTTCCAAATGTAGTATTCAGATTTTCAGAAGATCCAAGCACCGGTGTAGGATTCAAGCACACGCTGCTGGACTACTCTGCTGGCAGACACCTATGACCAACCCCAGATGTTTCCAAAGTTTAGATAAGAGCCTAGTACTGTATATTCAGCATCCCTGGAAATTCTAGAGCATATATGCAACAGAAATAACCAAGTTCTTGGAAGTGACCATGGCAAAAAAAGCTGACAAAAAAAAATCTAAACCACCAAGGAAAGCTCTAAGTATGACAACAACACGTGAGATAGGCTGCATCTTCATCTAAAATAAAGTAATTGAAAGAGAAGAGGGCTCACTGGATGCTTGTAAAAGTGACTGTGGTATGCAGATATTTGTGTGAAATGGTACAACACAGAAGATGGACACTGGGATCACATCTTCAACACAGAGACTGCAGTTGTAAAAGCTTAATCCTCCCAAAAGAGCACATTGAAATGAAGAGGGTAAAAATTACAGTGACTTGTATTCTGAGAACTGACACCTGCTGCACACTCAGAGCAGACATTCATTCACCATTTCAGAGATGGTAACAATGACCACATAGCAGAGCTGATTGCACCTTTGAAGTAGGATGGAAGCCAGCAAATAAAACAAGTGTATTTGTCTCAAGCTGGAGGGCATGTTTGGAAATCGACTGCACACGATGAATAAGGCAAACTTACCATGTTGATAGATGACTTGTTGATAGATAATGTAGAATGAAAGACAAAAGTGGAAGCAGCCAGGTCAAAAGCAACAAGATGTCTAAATTGTTTTGAAGCAAGCAGCTTTACAGATGAAAGTAGGCAGCAGAGACTACTGTGTGAAAGAATTGTGGCTTCCTTAACCCGCAAAGGTGAATGTTAAACAGGTAAACTTACTTAAGTCTCATGCTTTCTTCACAGTCCCAATATCTCTCAAAGACGTTAGCCCTATGAGCCCGTTATCAGTCTAATTTGATCTTTAGTGTCACTCAAATGATGGTAATAAGCTTACAGTATTCATAAGACTGGGTATGAAATTATTCACATCCTAAAACACATTTAAAATAAACCTTGCTTCTTTTTTTTTTTCTGGATATAAAGGGAGCTGTGATTTGATCAGAGGCAGATATGCTCCGTGTAGGTGTCTGAAGGTAAATAACTCTGTCTGGAGCAGTAAAAATGTTTGGGTGAGGCTTACATTGGACTGAAGGTCTAACATTTTCAAAGCATGCGGTAGTAAATAGTTTGAAAGAAGATTTAGGCGCACTCTTGTTTTTTGAAATGAATGCTAAATGTCTAGTGGAGTTGAAAGAGTTAAAATATATATGAACTATTCATAAAAGAAAACATATCCAAAATCAGACTTCCTTCTGTGAATGGAGATTCAAGTGTAAGAATCATGTTAGTGCCCAGGAATGTTGATAAACATCATTTTATTATGTGATTTGTATCAGGTGAAGTAAGTCTTGACACACTAGCTTAACCCTATCTAAATAAAGGTTTCTTTTCTTATATATGTATCTGTCTATAAACATATTAATTAACTTTTACCTCTATAAGTTTGTAGTTAAGAGTGATTTAAAAGTAGTAAGCTAGCATGACAGAATTCAAAAACTACATTCAGTTGGAAAAAAAAAGTACCCAGTTTCTTAGTAAGTTTTTCCAGGATATTATAAAAGGTTTTCTGGATAGGAATTTTTTTAAGCTACATGTTTAAGTTCAGTTGACAGTTAGCATTGCAGATGTCTTAGGAGTAGAAGTCTCTTCAAGCATCCATGAATAATCAGAGAATAGTCAGAGAAACTCTCTGAAATACCACAAGGTAATGGCAGTAACACTGGAGCCCCAAGGGTCTTCAGTGAGGCTGTGACACATCAAATGTGGATGGGGCAGGAGCTCAGTTAAAACTGAGATGGCATAATTCAGTGGCCCAAAATACTGTGTTGTGCTGACAAAACCATTCACCTGTATGTGGAAACTTCCCAGAAACAATATTTTTGGACTGGAAGGACAGTAAGTGTGAAAAAATGAGAAGCTTTACATACATGGACAGGGTCTTTAGAGTCCCTTCCCTGGACCACTGGACATAAATGTTGTAGTTCATGTAGCAAAGACTAAGCAGACACTAGTCACTTCTGCCAGATCATAGAATCACAGAAAGTTTTGAGTTGGAAGGGATGTTTAAAGTTCACCTAGTTCAACCTCCCTGCCATGGGCGGGAGTAGATGAAATGGGTTCAGATGACAGGGTTCAAAAGGGTTGACTTCCCTGCGTTAAGAGTAAGGGGGACTACCACCAGCATTTGAATAGAAAAGAAGAAAAAACTGGTGAGGACTTTGTCGTATTTACGTAGGAGAGCGATCCAAGCTGGAGTGCATGCAGCCTTGATGTGAGCAAGAGATCAAAATTCTATTTGTATAAAGTATTAAAAAGTCCAAGTATTTATGTTTGCTGAAAGAATACTAGATACAATACATAGCATTTGTAAAAGAACAGGGGTGTCTAATATGTGCAGTGTTTGTACTTTATAATCGATTCAGAGATCCTAAGGTGGATAGGTAAGAAGACCTATTTTAGGTCAGAAGAATTATACCTTAGCAGTGCCATTAACTGTACAAATATATAAAATAAGGTAGGTGAATATCTACCTTATAATTTATACTGTAATATCTTATATAAAATAATGCATATGAATGTTATATGCAGTTTTATAATGTTATATATGATTATATGGTATATAGACCTACATAACAGTATTAGCATTTTTTTTTCTCCAAATTTTCATTGGGGTCGTTTTTTAATCCCTTCAGCCTTCAGTAATTGATTTAGGTTTGCAGCTTGTACATGCCTGTGCCCTTAAGTGGCTTTCTAATACATGTGTGTTCACTGATTTGGCAGGAAAGAGGG
>NW_009613578.1:41102-43671 GCF_000690535.1 Cariama cristata
TACTTGTATATTCTGGAATAGCTTTGGGTGCTGATAATCCAGCCATTCTCTGAATATGCAGATTCCCTTTGGAATTAGTTGTCCAGCCATAACTTTTTGGATTCAATAAGATGAATTCATGCTGCAAAGATTGCCTCCGAATTCCTGCCTAACAGTACATGTGCAGGGCAAGATGGAACAGATGGTCTTTGCATGGCAGGAGCTTGCGAGAATCAATTTCATCTCTTTTTGCTAGAACAGCTGACAACAACGTTAATTGATATTAGTTGTCACACTTTCAGGAGGGGACAGAGAACACATAAATTCTTATAATTTCTAAAAGAGATCCGTAAAATCTCTCACGCTTGCACAAATTCATAAAAGGTCTGTTGGGAATGGTGCTTTTTTTGTGTAAGAGGTTTTTTTTTCTACAGATCCAAGCTTTCTCTTGCCAGGAAAATATTAACTCTGTTGCATTCTAAAGAAACATGCGGATCTGTCAGTGCTCTGAATACATCATCAACCCCATGGAACTGACATCATTTGGATACAGTGTCCAGTACCTCTGCCCAGATACTTTTACTGATAGCAATATAATGTCCATTGTTTCAGTGTAAGAAAACCAATATGCTATTTTTGTTGTTAAAATTGCTTAGGTAACTGAAGTTCTTTTTCAAATGAATGTCTTTTCCAAAAAAAAAAAAAGAAAAAATTAGAAAGCATCAGAATGTGTATGGCAGATATAGTCAAAAGCATTATACGCATCAATTCCTTTCACATAATATCACAGGCTAAGAAAAGAGATCCCCAAATACCTCATATATGATTTTATGGAGACCATATAGAGGGTTATGAAGTTGTCCTTTCGTTATCTCTTGTTTATTTATGATGCCAAAATCTATAATCAATTCTGGAAAATCTGCACCTTGAAATATTTACCAGTAACAGATAGAATGGCATTTGGTGTGGGTATGGATGAGAACGAGGTTTAAAACATGGCCATTTTCCACTCAGTTTTGTAACTGAGAGTGCTGAGGTCCTGTGATTACTTGATTTCATGGGAAAGGAGTAAGAAAAATAAGTTCGAGGGGCAATATGGGGCAAGCACACAGATTTTTTAATCAATTCACATTTAATAATTTCGGCAAAAGCTAGTCAGTTTATTATACAAATATTTGGTGCATATTTTGAACCAGCTCAGTGTCTGAGATTTGCATGTTAAATGTTAAAAAGTCATCATAGTTTCTCTGGGAGGTTTCATGGACTATGCACAATGCAAATGATGCAGAATGAATCTATGAAGTACACTGTCAAAAACTGCAGTCTGTTGTTTGGTGCTGTATTAATAAAATCTGTTATTAAGGAGTTAGTTAAAAATGATTCTTGAATAGTGTCAGCATCAGTGTAACATAGATAAATGAGATAGCTTTTGAATTCTAACAACTTTTATGAAGCTTCATCAATGAAACCGTCAGATTCCCGCACTGACCTCTTGGCACATGTGCAGTGAAAACATAGTTTTCTATATCTGCAGGTGTAGAATTCAAGGACTGTTAGCAATCCATCAACCCTAGATTGCACATATATAGTTTGCATGGTTTTTTCTCAGTTATTTTGATGAAAGTAAAACTTCATTTAGTGCATTAAAAGCTTAAGTCTCTAAATCAGCTGAAGAAATTCTCTTCTAGATGGGACACTGGTGGTCCAGTTGCATGGTGGACTCCTGTGACTGTGCCACAGAGGATGAGTTGTGATGCTTAAAAGGCCTTCAGAGTTCAAAGGAGGATGTAAAGGTTTTAATGGGACTGTACAAGAAGTTGATAGGATGAGATTCACCAGAGGTCAGAAAACAGTTTCTTCGTTTTCTTGAATTAGAAAATGTTCTGGTCTATTAATCATAAATAGCATGAAAGTAGCTGCATATTTTCCTACATTATTCTAACAAATATTTGGAGTAGACAACAGGGATTTAACTTTCTCTGAAAAAGTAATTATTATGTTAGTAACAGCTGATATAATGCCTGCCTCATTTACTTATGAGCCATGATACAACTGATGTTCTAAGCCTGTCAGTCATTTAAATGTCTCTTTCATAGATAATATCTGCTGGCTTTCATAGATTATTTTCATGTTGTTAACTTTATAGTTTTCTAACTATACTATGCAGTACTAGAAACTATGATTTGCTTTAAATTAGGCATAACTTAAGAATACTTTAGAATTGTTCATTAATAATACCTTGTGTACACCCACCAAGTTCTCTCTGCCTGTTAAGCTAAGCATTGAATTCTACTACATGTAAAAGCTTAAGAAGTGATGGAAACAGAATATGGAGACCTGATAGGGAAAAGAGAAGATGCAAAGGTTGACTTCCATTGGAAAAGCAGTATAAACAGCCTCTCTTTGTAGGGTGGTGCCAGAGCAGGAGTTTAGGGAGAAGTGACAAAAAGAAAAAAGAAAAAAGGAAAGTAGAGAAAGTCAGAGAGAGAATATGCTGGTTAAAGCCTTGTACTGGATTTCTGAGGCAAGGTTTTGAGGGGGCAAGGGGACTGCAGAGGTGACTTCTGTGAGAAGCTACCAGAAGCTTCCC
>NW_009613579.1:0-8859 GCF_000690535.1 Cariama cristata
AAAAAACAAATACTGGAGAATATGTGTTACAGTGAAAGTCTTAAGATATATCAGATCTATTTTAGCTTATTTTAACAAATATGTAGCAGTGATTATAGGAAAACAACTGCCATGTATAAGTACCAGCAGAAAACAACAGCTCAAAGCTGAAGCTGGTAAAATTTAAATCAGGTAAAAGGCACATTTTTGGCAGTTTGTTTCAGGAATTAATCGCCCTTGCTATGAAGATAAATAGTGGATCAAATAAAAAATAAATCCTTTCCTGCTTCAAAGACAAAATACAAGGGAGTAACAGCACAAAATATAAAAACTTAAAAGGTTTAAACTACATGGTCCAATGCCACATTCTGATTTGAAACACTATCCCTCTCCATGAAAGGTGTGAAGTAATTACTCATATCTGTAAGGAAAAATATTTTGAATCACACCAAGGTGATCCCAGCCTTCCCACAAGTGAGAGGGTTGTCATTTAACCTTCCTTAGAAATTCATGAGGAAATTTTTATCGGAGTGAAGATGACAATGACAAAACTCCCATCAAATTTAATGGCACTGACATTTTAGACCAGTTCTGGTGGTGTTGGTGCTGAGCTACATCCCCAGCAGAGTGAGCCTGGGGGCCCTGCCACACCATCCCAGCTGGGTCAGGGCTGTGAGTCCCCAACGTCTGGGCCTCGCCCTGAGGGACACCCGCCTGGCTTGGCCCAGTCCTGGTGGGGAGCTGTCCCAGCTGCCGCCCATGGTCGGCCCCGCACCCCAACAGCCCTAAGCTGTGAGGATAAGTGCCATGACTGTGCTCCTTGGGAGCCATTTCAAATGCGACGGGAGCATCTCCTAACCGTCCCGGGAAAGCTGCCATGGGATGGAGAGCAACAGCACTGCCTGCAGTACCATGTGCCAGAGGTTGGTCATGGTGACTTGGCAACTGAAACTTTGGGTAATGGTCTCGGGGCTTACCTGCGGCTTGTGAAGCGGCAAAGACGGTCCCGCTGCGAAACAGAAAGGCAGTTGTACACCTGGAAGAGACGCAGTGCATCAGAGCAAGGATACAGGACCCACGCAATAAACTAGCTGAGTCTCTGAGTTTCACCTGGTTATTTTAAAATTAACCCCGTTTCAAAGAACAACGTAACGTTATATCCCATATTTGCAAGACATACAGACAAAAAAGAGGAACTTTTTTTTTCAAGGCTCGATGAACTTCAACAGGTTAACAGATTTACAGGAATTGTCATATACCAGTAGCTTAAGCAACAAAACAGGCCGGTAGCAGAAGACGGAGTGCCTGACCCCTCGCTCGCCCGACTCAGCCCATCCGAGCACGGGGCCTGCCCTCAGACCCGGCTTTTCCAAGGGCTGCAGCGGACACAGGCAAGGAGCAGACCACAAAGAAGGTAAATTCTTTTACTCCACCACCACCTTCTCTCTTGCAGGCCCCACAGCCTTTCGTCCTATTACAAACTGGGGGCACTCTCTTGCTGGTTGCGCATTCAATTGTGTGCCGAGCTATGTCTGCAAATAAAGCGGCAATTTTATTACTTTTATTACTTTTATAAAGTGGCAACTAACTCCATTTTTTAGACTGAATTTTAGCACCTGAAAATTCTTTTTGCTCTTGGTAGATTGTTAGAATATGTATAGCTTGAATTTATGCACAAAACCTGTAATTTTTCTTATTTGTACTGACATCCTCACTGCAAACACAAAGTTGTGTTTAGTAGAATTTATTAGGAAAAGTATTAATCTATAATCTCTTTTCTAGTACAATAAATATAATACCAAGGGAAAACATGTGTAGCAGAAGCACTATTCTGGCAAAAGATGTTTAGTTTATGCAGTAAGAAATCTTCTGAGCTGCTTGTTATCCACAGACCGCATGTAGTGCCTTCCTTTCATTAATAGGGAGTTTTTCAAGAAGTGTGGTGAGTTAGTAAACTGTTGTTACAGTCAGCAAATGCATAGGATTTTTAAATGAGGAACCCTTTAGTTTCGGAGAGCTCAATTAGTATTAATTACAAGTTTAAAGAAGCACCACAACATATTCACATTGATAGTATAGGCATATCTGCAGCGTAATTACTGTCACTTCAATAAGTGCAGTCATGCATCCACATCCCCTTCTAGGATCAAAGTGGTGGCCTGTCGAGTCCAGGCTCCTGCTATCAGAGGCCACCGTGTTTCACATTCCCTCTCATAAATGTATCATTTTCCACCTTGCAAACAGCGTGTGGAAAAACAAAACCTGACCACCTTATTGGGAGCCTCCTCCAGAACACTACTGCTTTGATGGCTAGAAATCTAACTTTCACTCTGATTTTCTGGCAGTTCTTTTTGTCCCAGCTCTGTTCTTCAGATTAAATGATAGTTCTCCTTCACTTGCAATTCTCCTCTCCCCGCAGCGTATCTTTTCTCTTCGCCTTTCTTTTATTGAAGAGAAATAAAGCTTTTAGTATCCTCACAATAATCTCTCCCTTCCCACTATTCATTTTACTAGCCTTTCGCTGTTTGTTACAACTAAATTCATCCTCCCTGCACCTGGGTGCCCCCAGTGCCAGGCACTATTCCTGGGGAGGTTGTTGCAGTGCCTCACACGGAGGCATTAATAATTTTACTTCACTACCTGAAAGGTCTAACTTGATACATTTTTTAATGGCATAAACCTGGTTTGTGGATGTATCAGACTGGTGTCTCCTCAATCATTTTCGATGAAATTCATCTTACCTAGCTTTAAGCAGCACCTCTGAGCTGGTCACCACAGGCCCCTTTTGTAATTAGAGAGACACTTTACAGCATGATTCATCTGATCTATTTTTAGAGATTCTGACTAGCTGAGATCTGTTGTGCCCTAGAAATACTCTTCACTGACCGTGTCTAAACAACTACCTCAGCTGGAGAGATCTATACTGGATCCACTGAACAGCTTATTTTGTGGTTTATTAATATAATCAGCTCCTTCATTTCCTTTTTAAAAATCACAAGATATCAGATAATAGCAGAAGTAATCATAACCACAGATAAAACTTTTTGTTTTCAGACTTCCATCCTGTTTCTATTCCTCACAGCCTCTGAGTTGTGAAGTTTTTTTCTCGATTATTCCAAATTGACAGTTGAACTGCATATTGAAAATCGCTCTTCTAGGACACCTTTAAAATCCAGTGTAACTAGAGGTAGCGCAATTTCCCTTCCAAAATGAACTGCTTGTGTAATGACTTGACAGGATTACAGTTCAACAACTGATATTCTACACTAGCACATGAGAAAGAGCAACAGGTATTTTAGGATATCAGATTGTCGTAACATTCAGAAGTGAAAACAAGATGCTGAATTTTGATCAATCATAAATAAAAGGATGTACACTCGGGGAAGTAGGTAGGATGCTTTTTGGCATCCATCTCTATCGAAGCTCCTTCACTGCATCTTCTAAGCAAGAAACTTGAAACATTTGAATAGTAAAAGATAAAACATTAAAATCAAAGAAACAAGCACAAATACGTATTTCTATCATCTTCTCCAACGGAACAACTACAGAATATTGCTTCACAGAGAACAAATTAAAATCAGAAGAAAGTCATTACTCTCCATCATCTCCATAGACAAATCAATGTGGTTACCATACTGTATGGTCTCACAGTGGATTAATATTTAAAAATTGACTACTGCTGAATCTTAAGAATTTACCTTAAATCCTCCACATATGAGCTATACAACAGAAAAACTGTTACCACTGCACCAGTGTTTCTTTGCTTTGTGAGGGAAGTGCTAGTACAGATAAATAAGTTTATCCCAGAGGTTTTGCAGCAAGTAACAGGTTGGACTGAGTACGTCAGGAGTTTCAGTTTTGGCCAGTACATACTCATGAAGGTTTTCTTCACACCTCACCAATCCTGTTTACATACAAGCATTTGAACAATTCTTCAGGAGACAAGTGTTTGGAAAAAATTCCTTATGGCAGGCCATAACTGGGAAAAGTTTTCATTCAAACCACTGTCAATGCCAAGCTAAATACAAACTACAGAGTACTTGGAAGGTTACTGAACACACAAACAAGAACAATTCAAAACTGAGTTATTTACTATAGCAGAAGTCATTACAAATACTTTTCATTCTACTTGGTGCTCAGAAACCAAAACTCAAGATAACTCTCAGAAATGCAAACACCTAACAACTTCATTCCTTGAACCACAATACCAAAAGCATTCACTTCCAGATAATTCAGGCTCAAGGAAAAATTCATGGACAGGAGGTCCATAAAGAGATACTGAAGGGTACAGGTAGGGATATGTCCCCTCTAACATCACAAATTTAACAATGATAGATGCCAAGGGAGTACAAGGGAAATGGACCACAGAAAACAGAGGCCCATGTGCTCTCCCTAATTGCATGCCCTTTTGTCACTGTCATAGAATAAGCACCAGGATAGATGACCATTAGTCTGGCCCACAAGAGCATCTCTTGAATTATCTTGTTCCATAAATAAAAACCAGATAGACTTCAGTATCACTTTGAGGAAACTCAAGTAAAATTATGGGAAAAAGTTATTGGTTTAAAATTGTTTAACACTGTGGCCTAAAAGTGAGATCACCTAGTCAGAACTAATGAGCGAACAAATACCATTAGGGTTCTCAGCATGCATTCACACCCAAAATCCCAGTTACAGCAGGATCAAAGGTATGTCATTTCACAGAAATACGGAAGATTATTTTCAGGATGTAATTTCAGATTTTTTTAATGTCAAACTATCTGCCACCATGCCCCTCATAAACTAAAAATCATCAGATTTTTCAATCTTTATGAAAATTCTATTTTCTTAGGCCAGAGCTCTCATAAACATGTCCTTGACAGTGGCATTTGTTAAGCATGTATACTGACCTTTTCAAAGTTTCTCTTTTTTGAAATGACTGTTCTTGTTTTGAGTTCTGCTATGCATTCTTTCATATACTGCTAAGTGCAAACTTTTCATGCTTGCCCTAGTTTGCAAGGTTCTTTACTGATTGGCGTACAAGTGTTACAAGATTTCTTTAGAATTCATTCTTGTCAGTAACTTAAAACTTCCAGAGCTCTTCAACAGATACAAACACAGGGGAAATTTCCACCCCTGCTTCTGAAACAGGATGTAATAATTCTACCAAAGGCGTATCTGTATATAAAATAGCCAATATTTATCCTGAGAACTCCCTCTTTCATGACCATCTCTTTGGAAGAAATGAAATAAGAAAAAAAAAAATGTAGTCACTCCCCAGACAGAACAGTATTCTAAAACCAAGAGTAGCTTAGACACACTCTGGTCCCTCATAAGTCCTGTTTGATTTTGCATAAAGTCATTATGTAGCACACAACAGGAGGCAAAAGGTGAGAAAAAGGCGTGTTTTGCATAAGAAGTATCTCTGTGATGCTCTTCTGAAAATATGAAGACAGGCAAAAGAAGCCATTTTGTAGAAAAATTTGTTTTCTACATTAAGACGATGCATCTTCTTGCAGCCCAGAAAGCCAACCATATCGTGGGCTGCATCCAAAGCAGTGTGAGTAGCAGGTCAAAGGAGGGATTCCGCCCCTCTACTCCACTCTGGTGAGACCCCCCTGCAGTACTGCCTTCAGCTCCGGGGTCCTCAGCACAAGAAGGACATGGACCTGTTGGAGCGAGTCCAGAGGAGGCCATGAAGATGATCTGAGGGCTGGAGCATCTCTCCTGTGAGGACAGGCTGAGAGTTAGGGTTGTTCAGCCTGGAGAAGAGAAGGCTCCGGGGAGACTTGAAGGGGTTTGTAAGAAAGATGGAGAGACACTTTTTACCAGAGTCTGTAGTGACAGGACAAGGGGTAATGGTTTTCAACTGAAAGGTTGGAGATTTAGATTAGATATAAGGAAGAATTTTTTTTATGATGAGAGTGGTGAAACACTGGGACATGTTGCTTGGAGAAGCTGTGGATGCCCTATCCTTGACAACATTCCAGGTTAGATTGGATGGGGCTTTGAGCAACCCGATCTAGTGAAAGATGTCCTTGCCTGTGGCAGAGGGGTTGGACTAGATGAACTTTAAAGGTCCCTTCCAACCCAAACTATTCTATGATACTACGATTCTATGACTGTTTGGCATGACCGGCTTTTCACAGGAAATATTTTTGCCATGGGATCATATCACAGAGACTGTGATCTTAAATTAGTGAGGGTCTACAGAAGAACGAACCTGTTATTGCTGTTATTCTCCACGTCTCTGTTAAAAAGCTACAAGAAATACCAGGTTATTTCAGCTTAACATTATTTCAGTAATGCTAAAGCTTCCTTTTCTATAAACAGAAGATAAATCATTAAAGGGACTTCTGCTTGTCAATATCAAAAGCTCAGAAAATGACAGTACTGAAATGAACTTCATATACTTCAGGTGCTCCTGGAATCAGACTAACTTCCATTTCAATGACAAAACATCATCAAACTATGCCATTGAGTGAGAAAATAAGTCTTTCTGGTCATTTGACTCCGAGTTCATCCTGCATCTGTTATTCATATTCAAAGCATTTGGAACGAGACTAGAACAAGGAGCAAGGAGTTAAGTAGATTTCTAAGGCTTTTTGTGGTGTTTATAGACCAAGAAGAATATGCAAGAGCCAGGGACACTTAATTTGTTTTGTACCTTAAATTGAAGCTGATGCAGTTAATCATTCCCAAGTTTATAACCAAGCAAATCCACATACCATACCTAAAGCAAGTAACTGTAACTGGTTTAACTCATCTATCAGGCACCTTGGTTTTGAGGGAAAAGGCCTAGAGGCTGTCACATACTACCAAAATTCAAACATCACAGTTTTAAGCTTTGATGACTCTTTGCTAAATGGGCTTCTCATACTCCTTGCTCTTAGCAAGTCCACAGTCAGGCTTGAATATTCTCTGTCACTAAGGAAATATCAAAAAGCATGATCCCAGAGAAGCAAACCAAAGGATTTTTGGTGGGCATTACAGCTCGCAGTACATTTACAGACCTTGAATTAAAAAAGTATCTTTTCATTCAAATTTCAGATAACTATAATTCCTCTGGTATCACCAGATTAAGACCTGGGGTCTCTTCTGTTTTTCACTGCCTTGACTTTATCCAGAAGATTATTAGGATGTGCAACATAATGAATTCCTCTCCTTGAAATGATGACTTTGCTTAAAGATGGTACCAAACTGCAGAACCCTTATCTTCACCGAGCAAGAGGATCATGCTCTCTTCAGGGTATTTGCTTTGTTTTGGCTTAGGATACTATGATAGAGCTGACACTTTTTTTTCAAAGAAGCTTACCTGAGTGACTCAAATTAAGATACTTTTGGTGAAATAAATAACTCTGTTATAAAACCTTTTTCTCAATTGCTGAAGTTTTCTTAGGCTAGATGTTCCACATTGATTCAGCTATCTTAACAGATTTCCATAATTCTTTGCCTTTCTTCAGGGAAGAAAAAAGTGGAGGGAAGAAAAAAGTGGAGGGAAGAAAAAAGTGGAGGGAAGAAAAAAGTGGAGGGAAGAAAAAAGTGGAGGGAAGAAAAAAGTGGAGGGAAGAAAAAAGTGGAGGGAAGAAATGGTAGATAAAAGATGCTGGTAGGATTGGTACCTCCCTTAATTCAAGTGAGCGATTCAGTCTAAAATTCCTCTAAAATAAACTGATGACACAGCGAACCTTGTCTGCAGCATACTGTGTTAAATCTTTGTCCACCTTTCTTGTAAAAACAAAGGAGTTAGTTCAGAAGACAACAGAGGCATGAATTGCATTGATTATGAAGGAAATTGGACCTGATAATTCCTGCTATGCAAATCACAAAACTTCACTACATCTCCAACATAAAAAAAAGCCCTCCTCCTCCCTGTGCTCGGAGCCAGTGATGCACTCTTTTTGTTCAGAGAAGCTGAATTGGCTTCTCTATCACCACAGAGGTTAGAAAACAGTGTTGCTTCTTGAGGCCCTTAGAGCCCTGGTATTGAAGAAGGTATAGATGATGTGCTCCTTCATCTAAATGAATGGCTCAAAGGGGAAAAGTTAAGAGAAGTATCAGTCTAACAGTCATCACCGGCTTTAACAGAATAAAATGCCTCCTACTGGCAGCGTGAACTTTAGCTTGAACTAACTAGGTGCAAAGCTGGCACCTCGCTCAAGCAACAGCCCAGTATAACCCAGTGGTTTTTCAGAACTTCAGTGTCAAGACCAGAAGAGGGCCAGGAGTCTATGTACTTTGGGGCAACACCACATGGTAAAATCCACCCTACAACAGCAGCAACAGAAATAAAACTTAATGGTTTCGCTATTGTATTTTCATTGCTAATAGAGATGCACCTTCTCCCTTCAACACCAAGTCTTATACATCTTTCATTGCAATGCTCTATCCTCAGCTCCTTACAGGAGAAGACTAATTATTTCAAGGAATGATCGTGAATATAATTAAGATCAGATCCTCCCCTTGGTACACTGTGCAGACTGCTGTGAATCTAGAGATGACTTTCTTATCAATTACATTAAAATGAACAAGAGGGAAGCCTTTTTTTTTAAAAAAAATCTTCCTTCCAGGAGCAAATCTCTCTCTCTCCTCCCCTTCTCCTTTATTTATTTTTTTTTCTTATTAAAACTTACCATGTTATTAGCATGAGAAGAAGTGATTGTTGCTATTGCATTGCTGAATTTCAAGCCGTATTTGGATACCAAATACAACAGCACTGTCGTTTGCACCGTTTATGCCATACATGTAAGATTGAGTACTTAATCTTTTAATTTAATGTTGAAGGTAACGAATAAAAATTAAGAGAATCTCACGTACTCTAAATAAAACTTAAGGCACAACACTTCCACACAGCGTATGAATTTCTAAACTGCAGTCAGCATATGAACATGTTTGTCATCA
>NW_009613579.1:8901-9579 GCF_000690535.1 Cariama cristata
GTCCTATTTCATGTAACAGCCTGCACAAAAGACCAGCAAATAGATTTTTCTCTGAAGCTAATGGGACTAGTTAATGGACCTTCTGGAGAAAAGGTACAGTTTGCAATCATGTCAGAGACTATCTGAAAACTGAATTAATATGCAGGATATAAATTATCCAGAACAAATCCAATGAATCCAGATCATGACCATTTTAAGATAATGGGCTTCCTACTTCTGCTATTAATATTTAATTGCTTATATTGCATGTTTATATTGCCCTATGCAATTTTTTTGTTGTTGTTTTCCTAGATAATTTTGGCTCATAAATGTGCAGGGTAGGCCAAAGACTTTTTTGAAAAAAAGCCTATCACTATTTAGAGGCAACTTACGGTTGGTTCACCTACATACTTTCATTTTGAATACGCAGTCCCCAGTCTAAAGTTAAATCAAACTGTCCTATAGATCAACGGAACTTCAGAATACATCCTGAGAAACTACTCCCCTGGATACACTCATAAATATTAATTACATTTATAGGATAGTAATATAAATTCTACCAAGTACCACAGGACTCTGCAGTTATTAAACAGTAGCAAAAAATACTGACAGAAATGACCAGAATAATTATCAGTGTTCCTGAAACTTCAAACTCTGTTCAACAGTTTGCCAGATATTTGCCCCCCCCCCCCCCTCCCC
>NW_009613579.1:9610-11435 GCF_000690535.1 Cariama cristata
TTTTAACAAGAGTAGTTGGAATAAAATTAATCTCGTACTGATAAGAAGAACACAAATACTGTAGCTTGTAATAAACCACAACAACTTATAGTAAGTACATAACAGAGGCTAGTGGTCCTAAAGCAAACATTTTAACAGTAAAATTCTAATAAAAACAGTAAGCCATTCAAATTTATAAACTACCACAAACAGTTAAAATTTCACAGAACGGATTTAATAAAAAAAATTAATAAAACAGGCACACTTATGCTGGAGCAAATACACTACGCGTTTTAATTTTTCAAGGGGAAATGTAATACGCTGCAGCTAAAGCAATACCGAAGCAAAAAGAAACAAAGTACAAACATAATGATTCTCAAAGGTTAACGGTTACACCACAGGCTTATATTCGCTGATCACGTTTGTACTACCTATAGCTTGCAGATAATATTTGGTTTTCCCCTGAAGAAGGTACAACTATTATGTGCTGACTTTTGTGTGCATTTTTAATTGTCTTGCCCAGGAGTGCAAATCTCAAAAAGGAGCACTGCAGAGCCAAAAAAATGAAGAAAAATAACTGGCAAAATATTGGAACAAAAAAGTTATTGCAGAGAGACAGACATTCATTACTTTCATGCTCTGTCAAACTTATAATAATATGCACTTAGAAAGAAAAGCAAAATCTTATTTTAAATGGCATTTGCTAAAGCTACGCTAACAAAAGGATTTGTGGCCCTGTCACGAAAAAACATTGACCCTTGACCTTTTTTCACTTTAGAGAAGAAGAACAGCCAGAATCTTGTGTAGCAAACAAATGTTTGTTTTGTACAAACATTCTCCCAATTTTCTGAGTTTGCTGAAAAAGCGGAGGAAAAAAAGAAAAAAGAAAAAAAAAAAGAAAATAAGATGAAGAAAATGCCCCAAACGAAAGGCTCGATTCAGAAACAGTGCAAGCCCGCTTCTAAACAGTCATGTGACTTTTTTTTTGCTAACAGCCATGTGCTCGCGTATCATTTTACTCTGAAATAACTCTGCGGATTTCAGCTCAACCTGCCTTTGCTTATAATGCATGACATAGCCTGTGAGGGAGCCTGAGAACCGTCCCTCTTCAAAAGCAAGGTTCCCATGCTTGGCCTGTAACCATGGAAGCAGATGCCTTTTTTTGCTTACCCCTGCTTACCTCTTTGCAGCCACGAGCTGCTCCCTATTGTTAAAAGGGGTACGCCTTGATTTTTCTTCGTCGTGACCGAACTTGCCTCTTCTTCAAAGGGCACGATGCTGCAGGTCATTGGTCTAGACTGTTTGCACGGTCCAGAGAACAGCCTTGATGTAACCCTTGCTCCGTCTGTGCCACACCACCAGCCGCGCGACTGCAGACTGTAGGGGGACATCGGAGATCTGTATTTGAAAAGAAGTCCGTCCGATTTTGCCATTGTGCCTTTTCAGTCATCGATCGAATGAATATCGAACCTTCTGTCGTTGCATGTGTGAAATAGATAGCTTAGCAAGCACTTTTGTGCCCAAACCTGTGCAGTGGGCCAAACTCTCTTCCTTTATTCACAAGTATTATTGGTTTTCGTAGTATAGTAATTTCTTAGGTACTTTAATAACGGTGTCCTAACGTTAGACCAGCCTCACGACAGCGTCTCTTTGTTGTAATCTGCTTGATTTAGCACTTAATTTTTTTTAAGGGTTCTTTCTCTTTTAGTCATTCCCAGTTGAACATCAGCCCTCTTAAAGTGCAAGGGAGGCTGATTTTGAATTGGTACGAATAGCCTAGAATCGTGAGAGGTTTCAAAACAAGATACCGACTGGAGGTTTGCTACTATAAAGCTTTAAAAATAGC
>NW_009613579.1:11453-24023 GCF_000690535.1 Cariama cristata
GGGGAAGTGAACTTGGAAAACTTCCAAGGTAAATTCAAAAAGTAAAAAATCCAGCAAATACGGCACTTTGTTGTTGTTGTTGTTAAATACAAATAAAGTCGATAGTGGTAAGGAAAGACAGACATTGTAATAGATAAAATAACCCGACAGTGGTGGCTAAAAATCTAAAAGAATCCCATCTCCTTTTTTCTCTTGTTATACAAAGACAAATAATTTGTAAATTTAACATCTGATAATATGGGAGCTCAAAAATACTTTTTACTCTTCTGTACTATTGCATAAACATTTTCGATATTCACTGGCCACATTATTTTTTTAAGACGTATTTCCTTTAAAAAAAAAAGCAGACAAATGTCTCAAACCATAGCAAGAAATTACGAAAATTATGCTAAGCCACGGAGAAAACATAGCTAAAGTGTTTAGTCGAAGAGTTCAACAGAACTCTAGGAATTTCTGGGGGGGGTGAAGAAAAAGATGCTCTAACACCTTCGAATAAAAAAAGACAGAATTGTAGCTAACGTGGAAAATGATACATTCTTGAAATCAGTCGGTAAGCAAGTTTTTACTCTTCTTTCAACAGAATGGCAAACTCTCTGACCACTGCCTGTCAAAAAACAATAATCTAGTGAAAGCCATCAGCTCCTACTCTTTGTAAAATATGCCTGCCTCTACTCTGTTCTAATAAAATTCGGATCGCATCAAAAAGGGCTTATATATTCTTCAGGGTGTTGCTTACCCAGCGTTGTCTGTATATGACATCAGTATATATATTTTTGAGATACCACTATCTCATACTTCAAGGCATACCTATTTTCTCTAATTGCTGCAGGCAAAGGGGAGGTGCACTAAAGAATAAAGAAGGTTATTGTGACAGATGAAACATAATTCACAATGAGTACTCTTTTCATCCAGCCTTAAGTAGCAGAGGATTACTCCAAGCTGAATTTTAGGGGAGTATGTATGATCTGATTTAATAATACAAGGACAGGCCAGAAGCTGAAAGGCAATGTAAACCAATTATGCTTTTGCTGATTGTTTGGGGGGTTTTGTTGTTGGGGGTTCCCCCCCCCCCTCCTCTTTTCTGGAAGTAGAAGAAATGTTAACGTGAAGAGGGTCTGAAGAAACATGGGGAAAAGTAAGAAATGCCGAGAAATAAAAGTTGGGATTTTCTGGAATGGATATTGATAAATGCTTATTCTATATTTCTGCTTCATGACACTTAAATGAAATCAGATCATGCCATTTCTTCAGTAAATATGCGCTGTGAAAGTAGGTAAACTAATTTTGATACACTTACTGAACTTGTATTGCTTCAGACTTGAGTCTTCTAAAAATGCTGTATGATATCAAGTTTAGATGTAAATAACTGTGACAGTAAAATAACTTTCCGCTAAATATGTGTACATTGCTTTTCTGAGTCACTGTTTTAATATTTAAACAGAAAATAGGTAAGCTTGCATGTGTATTTTATATGTTTGTTTCCTTATAGTGTGCTTTGGAAAAGACTTGCTTATCATAAATTACTGTGTTGCATTCTGAAAGGATTTATCTTTTTACTGTTTCAGTTTTCATATAACAACTATTTTTTTATGATCTATAATTGCATTCAGAATGTCTGGACATGTGTAGCTAGTTTAACTGCAAAAACTGCTAAGGTACTTGGCAAAAGGAGTAAACAGGATCTCATTTTGTCTATAGAAATGTTAATTTAGATTAATTGCTTTTTTAAGCAATAGGTAACTTTTTAAAAATCCATTTTAATGCAAGTGTTAATAAAGTAATCACTGATATTCTCAAAGAGCATTTCTATACATTCTGTATAACTTAGTATGCAAAATAAAACCATTTTTAGATACAGATTCTAAATGTGTTTTGCAAGTGTTCATCTTGTTTGTAAATCACAGACAAAAGAAACCCAAACAACCATGAGTTAAATGTTTGCTTTCATATATTTTTGTACTTTTTAATTACATGAAAACGGCTTAGCAGTCAGAGCTAATAAAACTGTGCTGCTAATTGAAAATAAATTATTACTAGGGGTTAGTTCATACCTTTCAGATTTCGGACTGAAATATAAAATAAAGATTCATCGGAACAGACTTTCTGTTATTCAAGTGCTGCTATATATCAGACCGGCTAAGACAATTCAACAACTTAACACCGTATCTTACATAAATAAATGGCAAGGAAAGGGCATAAAAATATGCATGTGGAATTACTACTAATTATATTTTCTAAACCAAAAAAGAACACTGAAATTTTGTCTTTCTATAGGCTGTGCTACCGAACTATTCTCTTATATACTGTGATTTCATGCCATTCTGAAAAGCAAGCATAAAACCGATGTAAGTATTTCATAAACACCAGAAGCAATTAGTTAGATTTTGGTGAATAAGCAGCACGCATTAAGCACACCTCGGCACTATGCTCTTAAAGAAAGAATGAACAGGCAGAAAACGTATCAAAATACAATCGGAAAACTGCTAGATTGAAAGCATATATTTTAATATTTTAGTTCGCAAAGGGAGCAGCAGCCAAAAGACCGTTCTAACCACCTGACAAATAGCAACAAACAACAGCTCTCGAGTCAAAATATTTATTAGGGTGTCATGTCAATGTACAGGCTAGCATATGTGCTAAGGAGAAATTATTCTATTATCCTCAGCTGAGTGGAGCAGTAACAATGAACATAAAGATTTATAAATATATAGAGAACTGAGAATGATGCTTTCAAATCATATAACCATTTAACTTCCATTGATCATTTAAAAATATATCCAAAAGTCTAAAATACAAGTTACTTTCATTCCTGTGACAATTTTTATCCAAATGTTATTGTTGCCATGTCACGCTGCGCTTGCCATCCATCGTAAAGTTTCTTAGTAAGAAATATATACTTAAGCATTTGTTTAAGGAGTCGAGTGGCATTTTAGCTACACTGAAGGACATTAATTTAAGCAATATATCTTCTACTAGTAAAATTTCAAACCATGTATATTTTAGGGGTATTCATATTGGTAGACTGTTTTTGTTCTCTTTAAAATTAGTTTGAAGTAGAATTTATTATTGACATTATGGGACATAACACTTTCAGCAAAATCGCAGATGAAAGTTGTCTTTGGAAGAGTAGGGAAAAGGGAGCACCTCAGATCACGCCTGCGTGTAACCAAAACGGTACGCATCTCTTAAGAAGAACAAACAACATTTGAATACTGAATCCAACTATGAGCACTCACATCTTTTACAAACTTAAAAATATTAGTGTTACATATTATTTTAATTCTTTGCTGTAAAACATACATCAGGCTGACTGAATATATATCAAGTTCATTACACTATTTTTAATAGCCAGTGTTGAGGGTTTTTTAAAAGAGAAGGAGGAAAAAAGAGCTCTTCCTCCTCCCCTGCAAACAGCTTTGATTTTAACCAAACCTTAGTGTGCAGGTATAGTTGTCTCATCCCAGACCTTATAAAGCTTTAAAAAACTGTGAACGAAATTAAGATTTGTAATATTTTGGGAGCTACAAAGAACACAGCGGCTCAGGAGACAACACTGGGAATGTAAGAAACCACAGACTTTGATTCTATACGACAAGCTGGATAGGAGTCAAAGCTGCCACATGTGGTGTGAAAAAATGCCACCCCAGTGTGAACAAAGGGTTTAAAATGGAGTCAAGAAGCGTGCAAGCTCAATGTCTAAGCTTTTCCTGTGAATTGTACTGCCACAACCTGCAGGATATCAAGTGGGCTGGGAAGAATAGAGTGCCTTTGGAAGCGACAATGGAGTAGCGGTGGCCGTCACTGCGTTAGGGTTTCTATTGTTTTGGTCTTCTTGTTTGCGCATCGTTACAATGCGCTGCTTTACTTCAGCGAGAAATTAAACTCTAAGCACCAAAAATAAAGTCACAAAATTCACCGAGAAACTGATGAATGCAGTAACTCCGATCTTTCTTATTGTAGTCCTAGTTTACAGCTCAATGAGGGGATTTACCAGCTAGATTGTTCATTTTACCGGGGCCTGAACCAAAAGCTCACACACACACACACAACCCAGAGTAATAAACGTTGCTCATAAATATCTCTATGGCCTTTTACTGAGACAGTAGTTGCAATAATAGAAACATTTGTTGGGGTTTATTCAAATAGAAAGAATGTTGCACCGTATTTCAATCAACAGCTTTCCTCCTTTTATTACAACATAAAGCTATTAATCTGCATATTCAGTTCCAAACCCACCACCTTTTAGAAATAATCTATGAAAGTGTGCAGTAGCAACCCAAAAACGTATGGGTCATACACTCACAAAGATGCTATGCTAACAATGTTTAACAGCGAAGGTACTGAAAATCATAAATATTCGATGTAGATAAAGGAAAATGCTATGTAGTCAAGGCACAAGGGATAATAAGAAAGAAAACAGTTAAATATATTTTCCCAAAAGATGCAAATAGCAAAAAGTATAAGTTCCTCGAAGAGAAAATGCAATACAGTTACTAGAATTCCTAAACAAAATCAATTAAAATCCAAGGAAGCAGGCCCACAAAACCCAATAAACAGTAAATTCTCTAAGAATTAAAGAAACGGTCTGATTTCCTATATTACGTTTACATTTTTTATTAAGGATTAGGTCAAAAGCCACTGATTTTTCATTTATGAATGCAGGTCAAGACAAGAACATTTTTTTTATTTACTCTGTGTAACTCTGTATAGAAATCAATCTGTTACTTTCATTACAACCACACAATCAATTCCATTTAAAGTACAACGCAACAGCCAAGTCCAAGGACAATATGGATCGCCGAAAATCCTTCATACTATCTACAGAATTTATTCAGTATGACTGGGATGATTTTTCTTCTCATTAGTATGCAACAAGCTTTCACAAACAAACTTATCCCAGCTTCGCCTGCTTTATGCTTTGATCTAAAAACAACAAAAAAAGCATACGCTAATTTACTGATAGTAGCACCGATGCATAAGTATTGCTCTTCAGCAAATAACTCAAATTATCCGTTAAAGAACAATTTTATGGAGGAAAGTGGCTAAGTCACACTGAGTCACGATTATTTCTACAACTGTAGTAAGACAGGAGTACATGCTAGATAAACCATACAACATACATACATGCAGACACACATGATGAGTGTAGATAATGTATTTAAGCAGTCTGTCTTAAAAGGCTATATTTTATCACCTGACAAATATTTGTAAATATGCCCCTCATTTTTTTGTCCCTCTTAATGCTATTCTGAGGTTCCTAAGGGACACAAAGCCAAGGTATTTAAAACCTGCAAAATATTATCAATGTTTCTCCCTGCAGACTCAAAGAATTTGGTATGATCATTTGGACAGATGTAATTTAGCCATTTTTATAAATGTTTTCAATGTTCATAATTACTTTTACAGTCCTGGTTCAACATTTTAAAATCCAGGCATAATGTCAGATTTTAAAACTGTAAAACTCCAAACTGTACTTTTATTTATGGTACATTTATGCAGGTTTATTTTGCTGGCTTGGTTTTGTTCCCAACCTATTTTCTCAACTTATTTTCTCCTCCATCTTAGTATCTGTATGGTTTTTTTAATATTTTTTTTCCTTCTGCCTGCCTGAAACATAAGCCTGTCAAATGAATATTGCTGTAAATGAATGGAATAGACTGAAAAATATTCTATTCAGAGATTTCTGCAGAATAAAGCTGCCTGTGATTTTCAAGTAAAAACCTTATCTTGAATATTCTTAGCATTTGTTCCTTATTTGTTCTTTTATTGATCACTTTGTTCAACTACACATCTGCCTCCCCAACAACATATCAGAGAAAATGAAAAATGAATCTTGGAATATTGCTCCAGAACGTGCAGTCAGATGTCTGCTAACAGCGCTGAGGCTGCGTTTCGATGTCCCTGGTTTCCCCAGCTTTGATAATTGGAGATGGCACCGATATGAAATCTCTGGGTGTTTCTTAGGGTGCCATCTCCTTTTTCATCTGGTGTACCTTTTTAAGTCACTCTTAAATTGTTGTTTCTGCCAAGTGGGCAATCAGTTAGCAGCATCCTATCTTCGGTAACGAGACGGCATGCACACATGCATGCACATATGTGTATCGCACGTATGTGAACGTGCGTATTCTGGCTTGTTATTTCAGCTAAGTCTCAAACTGGGGCTCTCATGCACCAGTTCAATTTACCTCCGTCAAACCTCACTGTATGCCTTCCAGTCATAAAGAAAATTGCATAATGCCAAATTTCTTACTCGCATATAACAGCATGTAAATAGACAAAGGGTTCACAGCACTGTGAGGAGAGAAACTGTCCTGACAGACTTGCATTTATCCCCACCGCAAATCTTAAATAAGCATACATAAACATCTTTTTCCTCTTGTTCAGCTGTGTTTACTTGCCACTGCTTCCCTCCCCTGGCTTCCACCAGCTCATTTTTCCCCACCTCCTGAACCTGTTTATTTTCTCTCTCCTGCCTGTCTGCCAGCAGCGACGCTGAAGAATCCCCCAAAACCTGCAGCCCCACGCAGCCCCATCCCGGGGGCACCCCGAGCGTGTGAATGGGGTGCAGGAATTAACAGGTTAATTCCATACGGGCAGCAGTAGGCATGACTCAGGCCTTGAGAAGATGAAGCTGGACTATCTGGAAGGATTGCATTAAATGTAAGACGTAGTATCTGCAAGTGAGATAGCAGGGATAGTGTTGAGAGAGAAAAAATCACTTTCCCAGAATATTCTCCGTCTATTCAGACATTAAACAGCTGAAACGTGGGCGCCGCAGAGGTTAAGCTTGCAGCTGAGAGCAGGACCCTGAGCTGCTCAGCAGCCCTCCTCTCTCCCTCTAGCTACCGCACCAGCCTGGGGAGTCGCGACACCAATTTTACCAGCGATCTGCCCCCAAGGGCTATTTTAAGACTGTACCAGACCCATCTGCAAAGCTGGCCCCGGAGAGCCAGCTCAGATCTGTTTGAAATGCTACAGACCGGCTACGTAATCCAGTTCAGAGCCCGCAAATAAGTGATATAAGGGATCCATGCTGGCTCCTCACCCCTGCATGAATTTTGGTGGCCGCAAGGAAGCCAAAAATGTGGGATGTCAGTACAGTTAAACAATTTAAGTAGTCAACTTTTTAGAGGAGAGTTACCTTTCCTTGCAGCAGGAAAACACAATAGCTTTATTTATTATTAGCAGAAAACAATTATCTGATTCAACTGTGTAAGTTAACAAACCAGGTTTTCCCCTGGCTAAAATGCAGGCTGGACCAGGGCAGTAATCACCTCCAAAGCTAGCTCCTCCCTCACTTGCACCAAAGGACCTTTCTTGTGGCAGCCCCTCCTGCCATCTCCCAAAGCCTCCAGCATCCACGTGAGACTCACAGCCCAGGCCAGGTGACAAAAAGCAAACGGACAACAGGCAGAGTGACACGCAGAGAAAACACAGGCCAACAGACCGTCTCCAGCATGGAAAAAGTACCACCAAACAGCGGCTTTAGGGCAGTTGCTCATGGTCGGAGCTCTGCCAGTGTGGTACCAACAAACATCAGGGCCCCTGACACCCCCAAGAGCTCCGGTGCTACTTCCTCACCCTTTGCCTGTCTCCTGAAGAAGATGCTGGCAAAAAATCAGTCAGGAAAAGTAGCGGGATGGGAAAACATCACCATGTTCTTCTGCTACAGTCCTTGCTGAGCACTTGCTACCACATGGGGTAGTAAAGGCAATTCAGTTTTCCCTATGTGCAAGTGCTGGAGGTCATCACTGGTACAAGGGCCAAAAGGATTCTGATTTCTTGCCACAAAATGTTAAATTCACACTTCTTGACAGTTCAACAGGAACAGCATTGGTGCAAGCACCCACTCCACCCTTTAACCATCCTGCGATGCTCAGGAATGAGAGACCAAGTGTAACATGAGAGTATTCTCTGCTCGGAGAGAACTTTTCACTGCCTTCCTTAATTTGTAAATCTCCTTCTGTGGGTTTATTTTAGTACCTTGATTCTATTTGAACATAGCTTATTATGATTTAATTTCCTCCTTTCTTTTTTTTTTTAAACAGAGAATGGAAAAGAAAAATAAATCTCTCATGCTCTCAGCATATAACAGTTGATATAATAGACTGAAATGGCTCCTTCTAATCACTTGGGGATTTTTAAGTGCATTTTATTGACATGATAAGCCATTATGAGTCCTTCAGACTTGTTATGGTTTATCATATCAAGGCTTATGGTTTTAAGTAATATTCCTAATATGCATTCACAGTATCCACTCCAACAGCTTCTTTAATCTCAATTAAATACCATTAAAGATATGTATGGTACCTACGTATAAGTGGCACTAGAACAGTATTTATATGTACTAGTAACCAAATAATCTCAGACTAGCTCGATTGCCTTTCCATCTCATCCCATACCCAGGAGTTTTATTACTCAGTACAAGTTCACAGGCAAAGGTAACATTATTCAGTGGAATTATGGGGGACAAAAGTTTGGGGAGGGGGGGGGGGGTGTGCGCGAGGTGGGGGGGGGGGGGGGATTGCTAGGGTTTCTTTCTTTCTTTTCTTCAAGTTAGTCATTAAAATGAGATCCCTTCTGCCAATGTCCAGCAGCTCTCTGAACAGAATTAAAAACCTCTTGATATATCCGAGCAAAATGGAGGTTATCCCTAGTGTATAGGACAACATTTGTTCACAAAGAGAAATAAAACTCAATGCCAAAGGTCACCAGGGATAGAAAAACTCTTGACTGCACAGAGCACAACTGTGCAGCTATCCTGAACGGCCACAGAACACACCTACATCTTCCCCAACCTGTGCCACAGATTTATAGTCTGCCCCTTTATGCTTTTTGTACTTCACACTACTCTGTTTCTCCATTTCATCTGCCTTTTATCTTCACATCCTGGCTGCTCCACAGATATGGGTCTCCTGACCTCAGAAGAAGCAAGTGGGAAGCAGTAAAAAGCGATCGTGCCCAAGGCAGAAGAGAGGCAGGCAGAACGAGCACGGCTGCCAAACTGCCCAGACCTTCTCTCAACAAAAGGCAGGGAGTCCTGCACTAAGAGCAGCAACAGAGAAAGCTGTTAGAAGGTTATACACCACTTAGAACATAAGTGTTATGAATTCGTGGCAATTGCTCTGACTCCAAAATGAAAAAGGTGCAGCTAGTTCAGGAGGCTGAACTGGGGCAGAGGACAAAGCGAGACCCACCAAAACAGAGCACTAAAAAGGAGCGGGCAGCCTGGCGAGGCAGGCATCAAATTTGGCATAAGTGCAGATTTTAAAACACCCGAAGGTACAGTAGGTTGCTAGGGGTCCATCTTGTCATCTGCTGCTCTCCCACAGAGACCAAGAGCAAAAACCTTGGGAGAGGTATAAAACCAGACCAAAACTACAGTGTTCTCCAAATTCAGACGAAACTGGGAGCTGTCACCTTGCACAGAGGCTGGACAGTGTTAATCAGCTACAGCTGTAGCACCTTGCCTCTTCAAGTAGAAGTGCTGGGCACACTTGCGTCTAATTTAAGGAAGAAAAATATATATATAAAAAAGACAAAGAGTACATTTGTCATTTAACTAGTTATACCAACAGCCGAAACAAAGATATTCACGTTGCAAAACTAACGGATGTAGATCCAAATTGTACTCGTAGTTATGGTCAGAAAGATGCACAATCCTCTAATTACTTCATGCAAAATAGCTGCAAAACCTGAAAGAAGTTTTTCACTGTTGTCAGAGGTTGGCCCACTACTGAGGTTACCCTCAGTACAGAGCATCGTGTGTCTCCTATAATGGATTTTAAGTTTATGATGCACTCTCAGAATCATTTCAATAAAACCAAAGGCTATCAAATGATTTCATAATCAATTAACACTACAGCTTAATTCCCAGTCTGCTACATCCTTCAGTGCTGCTTTGCCACATAATTGATGTCTAATTTGCCATGCCATACAAACGGCCTTGTTTATTCTCATTCCATTATCAGTAACTAGCTCATTATTCTAATGCACTCTGAAGTATTTTAAAAATAAATGTGAAAGCAAGTTCCATTCTATTCTACATCCATTAGTTATCCTTCCAGGTTAGAAACCATGTTCAAATCATTATAGCCCTTTCTCTCTATACATCCCTAGTAACTCATTTGTAGCAGAATATGGTCCATATTTTAGGAAAGCTTGTTAAGGTAAGACAACAAAGCACATATCAACAGGCAGCAAGACTGATATATACTAATCCTCAAAGTAAATAATTATAATTTTGCAACTTTCCACTTTATTTTGATGGCTCAATGTTACAGAAACAGTCCAAAAGTCCCTTCTAAGAAATCACCTTTTTTTGCCATTACACCCTTAACCTCAATAAGTTTGTTAAAACACTCCAGAACAAAACCAGTAGTGTAAGCCTGCCTGTGCAACCGGAGCCTCACAAAAAACAGCTTGTAGCCGCCACAAAACTACCACAGTAGAAGAAATCCCCTTCTCTGAACTCCACCACATCCAACAATTGAAAAGTGTGCTTCCTTGGTAAAGAGACATTTCTCTTTAGCTGCAAATTCGTGGACATCTAAACATGACAACTATAAAGATGTTAAAGCCCATTTTACTTTTTCATTTGATGAAAAATCATGTAGTACAGGTCAGTGATCAATGGCTTACATAAGCAGGTAAAAATTGATCAAACAAGTCCAAATTTCTCTTCTGCTACCTACGGAAAGAACTGGAGCCGGAATTACTGAAAATTATTATTGCCCACTTAAAGTCAGAAAAGACAGGCTCTTGAGTCCCCTAAGCAGAGCTGCTGTAGTGCAGTATCTGATTGCACACTTCTACGTTCATTCAGCCAACTGTGAATTCAGACAGAAATCCACAAAGTCCCTTGCTAGAACCTTTGCTGTGCCTTTAAACTACTGTCCTGATCTCATCTATTCATATGCTTTTTTCTTAAACTGTTAAAGACTGTATTATATAGTTGTTATTCCTGTAATACTCTGTCATTTAGTATTTACTTTCCAGGATTATTTGGTTTCTTAAAGATACATTAATGGTCTTGATTGTACACAGCCATTGCAAAACTCCATGCAAGGGGGAAAATTTTTCTTAGGAAATGAATTACTAATGTTCATGTGATTAAACCCAGTGATAAGGTATTACATTCCTGGACCACAAATATTAAATTATATTAGATCATGATAACCTAGAAAACTCCTACCCACATCTTTTTTCATTTGTATTTTTTGGATTTATACTGGGAGACAGGATCTGTTCCACACATAAAATTAATCAAGAAAAGAGAAAGAATCAACAAAAGAAATAACATGAATCAGCACCTAAGGATCTCAGGTTTAAAACTGCCTTCACTGGACCAGGCACCAGAGCTCTGATACCCCCATGTCGTTTGGAGCACCTGATGATGTGAGCATCCATACTCTCATTCCACTATCAACCTTCAGGGAACAGCCAGGAATTTTATTTCATCATTATACAGAACTCCAAACTCCAAACTCTCATTTTCCCAAGGACTAGAATAAACAGTTTTTGAGTCTGATTGCTATAGATCAACTGTTCTGTAAGAGATTATTCATCTCATCATTTTACATCTAAATATAACTAGTTCAGGATTTTCCAGTTTGACAATAAAGGTCAACCATCAGTTAGGTATGACTATCTAAAGTATGTAAAGAAAATAAAGCAAAGTCAGACTTCGGGTGTTTCATTATTTTGAGGGAATAAATATATTCTCATATACATCAAGAGACAAACTTATGACCGCTTCTCTAATGTTGTTTTGCATATTAATTTTTTACCTCTGCATAAAATAAAAACAGACATAGATAACATACAGATGTCAAACAGTATTATGATCACGACCACAAATATTAACTATTATCCTATAAACACATTTTTGTATCCACAGGTACACCCATCCACCAATCCAAGATAATTTGAAAGAAACCTAATGTACACAGTCCGAGCAATGTGTAAGTTAAGGGAGCACAAAGAACTACTGCTTTAATTTCATGCTTTCCTTTCTTTGAAAAGGCACAGTTCTTAGTACTTTGGTATGCCTTCCAGGTTTCCTTAGAAGTAGTGAGAATACATACTCAGAGATAGAAAAAGTTCACCCAGTCCAGGACCAAAATGGGAGGTTTTCAGTAATGAGCACCAGCACACGGCACGTATAGGAAAACCAGGTGATCAGGCCCAGTCAGCATGAGTTTACGAAAGGCAGGTCCTGCTTGACTGACCTGATCTCCTTCTATGACAAGGTGACCACTTAGTGGATGAGGGAAAGGTTGTGGGCGTCATCTACCTGGACTTCAACAAAGCCTGTGACACCGTTTCCCACAGCATTCTCCTAGAGAAACTGACTGCTCATGGCTTGGATGGGCATACTCTTCACTAGGTAAAAAATTGGCTGAGTGGCCAGGCCCAAAGAGTGGTGGTGAATGGAGTTAAATCCAGTTAGCAGCTGGTCACCAGTGGTGTTCCCCAGGGCTTGGTATTGGGGACAGTTCTGTTTAATATCTTTGATCTGGACGAGGGGATCGAGCTCACCCTGTCAGTTTGCAGATGACACCAAGCTGG
>NW_009613580.1:0-822 GCF_000690535.1 Cariama cristata
CTGTGGGACCAGGGAAGAGCTCGTCTTGCATACACACCCCCTGCACACAGTGATTTTTTTCCCCCACAACATATTGAACTGTTTACTGGTTCTCACGATGGCATGGTTTTCATATTTTTCTATATCTGCATCACAAAACTGACAAGAGATTTCTGGCAGAGAATGGGAAGGTCTTCCATTCCTGGCTACATCTCTTCTATCTAATTGGGATAACAATTTGAGTAGCAAAGACAACTTTTTGTTGTTACAGCCCTACGGAAATACCTGGGGCTCCCACGGAAGAACCGTCTGCGTGCACAGACTGGAGCACACACCAGCCTGAGTCTGACACAGCCCCTCTCATTTCTGATTTAGCACAGAGGTTTTCATCCTTGGTGGCAGCGCCGGGAGATGCTCAGTGTCTGAAGACTGTCCCAGTACGTGAATCCCTAGAGAAGCAACACACAGGCACGACCGATGGCACCCGTTTGCCCCTGGCAAGGGAAGCCTCCCTCACCCGCCCGGTGCTTGGGGAGAAGCGCTCGGTCAGGAGGGTGCTTTGCTCTGACCCCTCCTCCCACAAACCTCCCTAACCCAGAAGCCTTCATAAGCACCTCCATGTCCCAGGCAGATCTCTCTCTGGCAGAATCATTTCAAAATTGTTTAATAAAACATTTTGGCTTTTAATCCCTTTTTCTGTCTGTGAGAAAGCAGAAGTGATTATGAGACAGACAAAATAACTGCAGGTCATAGTTCACTCTGCCTGCCCCTGTGTAGGGGACGGGGACACTGGACAGTTTGGTTTGTGTGTGTCCTAGTCTGGCTACAACAGGACTATTTCTG
>NW_009613581.1:0-19092 GCF_000690535.1 Cariama cristata
CCCCCCTCTTTCTTCTCTTCAGCTTAGGATAGCAGTGCATTTATTTAAGCTCGGGGAAGATTAGAGGATCCGGCTAGAGAAAACATCAAATGAGGATGTGTTTTCAGAAGTGCAGTGAAAGCCTGACAGGTTTATCCAGTACAGGGCTGCATTCTCAGCAAAGTTGCCCTGCACGTTACAGAGGTGAAAAATTTATTTTAAAGGAAGGCAAGCAGTAACTGCGGACAGACTTTGCTTCTACCGAGAGGATACTTCCAAAGGGAACAAACCCCTCGGCGAGCCAGGCTGGTTTATATCTTAACGTGGGATAGGGAAGTCAGCCGTGGATGTGGGCAGCTTCCCACTCACCCCCGAAATTTAATTTCAGGTATTGCAGAACTGCTGTTTCTCATTTCAAGGAGATAAGAAACGGCTCTTTACTGATTGCCTGTGCGGAATCCCCGGGTGGGCTTTGCTTTTCGGGATGGAGCAGAAGGCAACAGTAGAGCAGGGGGGTGCACTGCTCGACGGGAGAAGCATTCTGCAGGACGAAGGGCTGCAGCGGTCCATGCTTCCCTCTCAAATTCCTCCAGGTTTCAGATATTCCCTACCTCCTTTAATTCATCGCGACCCCTAAACTGACAGCAAACCCTCTTCGTGCTTACAGAGATTCAAGTAGTTAAGGTTGCTCTCAAAGAAACGTCAGAAATCGTGCTTCGGGATGAAAAACCACACGCCCCCCCCACCCCCCCCAAAAAAAAAAAAAAATCAACTAAAAAAAAAAAGAAAAACCAAACCCAAACTACCTGGCTGATCTCACCACCCAGCAGAGCAGCCTCTTTCTGTCTTGGTCTCTGCGATGACCTTCCCAGACAGACAGAAGCGCAAAACCCGGCTTAGCCCGACTAAAGTCAGCAGCCGGAGAGTCGAAGGGACCAACAAACTGCTTTACTCCATCCAGCAGCTGTTTTTCTCATTAGCTTCCATTGTTCTAGGGCCGTCTCCAAGTCCCGGAGCAGATGCAATTAGCAGTAACTAATGACAGATCTCAGTCAAGCACATGGCGAAAGACTGAGCCTCCTTAATTTCATGTAATAGGAAAAGCTGCAGCGGGATTAAGGATGCATGGGGAAGAAAAAAAGGTCCACAGCACGTTTTGGAGGTCACTGGAGTGGATTTCTAATCCACACCAGAGTCATTAGGCTACAAGGGTGGGACAAAAGCGGGTGCGGTTAAAGGACAGGCGAGGTGGAGCAGGTAAACTCACTTATCTCGGCTCCGATTTCAAAGGCTCTGGGGGGTTTTGGTTTGGTTTGGTTTGGGTTTTTTTTTTTCTTCCCCGGCGATCGTGCCTCACAAGGTCTTGCAGGCAGCCCACAGTACACCCCTCCCTTGCAGCGTCTGAGCTTCCAAACGACGATTGCACATACCTAAGCCGTCGAAACGCAACCCTAATTTCTAGTAAGTCTTCAGGAAAAACGAAACAGAACTGAAACAGCCATGTACTCCGAAACACTTCTCGTCAGTGCTGGGCTCTGTGGTTGAGCAAGAGTGGTTTGGTTGTTTTTTCCAGGGCTGGAAATGTCAAAAAGTGACAGCGACCTAATAGTCAGAGTCCACTCTCAGATGACTGTTTTAGCGTAAAACTTAGTCAAAAAAAGGGTTTAAGGCACTGCAATGAGATCAAGCAGGTTAGACTTCAGCTCCCAACTCTATCACAGACTTCCTGTGTGACCTTGGGCAAGTCTCCATCCCTCTGTAGCTCAGCTCTTCATCTGCAAAACAGAGACATTGCCCCTCTCCCCCTTTGGTTACTTTAATTGGAGTCCGTGAAGCATGGACGATTACAGTGCATACACGTAGTTGCAACCAGAGCTGGGCTCAAAGAAAACCACGGGTATGTCTTGGTGTATGTTTCAATGACTTTTTCTAAGCAGTTCTCTTGGCTTTTCATCTCCTATAGCGGCTGAATCTTTTAACTACAAGAAGTTTTTCGAGATGGTAGGATTGAAAAAGAAGAGTCCAGAAGATGTGAAGAAGGTTTTCCGTATTCTTGATAAAGACCGAAGTGGCTTCATCGAAGAGGAAGAACTAAAGTAAGTAAAGATATGTCCTTTCTCAAATAATCTTGCCTTAAGAGTGTAATTTCCTGTTTTCTTTTTTTTTTTTTACAACACTCTAGATAATAGCATACAATCCAATCTCTTGACTAGTATTTGTGTGCAATAATCAGTTTTTTGCTGATTACATGATCCCAAGTGTGTTGGAGGTAGCTAGTTGTAACTTTTATTGCAAGATCCCTGAAACACATGAATGATCAATACCTTACAGATAGTTCTTGAGTTAAATGCAGTTTCAGAGTAACGCGCTCCTCCTGAATGTTAAAGAAGGTCAACAACAGCAGATACAACCCTGGATTCCAACTCATGTATCAAATCAGTGGTACAAATAAGTATGAAGTGAAACTGCTCTGGAAAAAAAAAAACTTTCCTTTTTTCCATGCCTCCTCTTCAGGTTTGTACTGAAGGGCTTTACCCCAGATGGAAGAGACCTATCAGACAAAGAAACGAAGGCTCTTCTGGCTGCTGGAGACAAGGACGGTGATGGTAAAATTGGCGCTGATGGTATGTGATTAGAGGAGTACACTTTGACAGTAACAATCGAATATTGCTCTGACATACAAGAACTGAGGAAATCTAGGAATCACTGGGGGCTGTGACCTTCTGAAGGGCACAATTTGGATTTAAGGAAATGCCAAGTCCTGCTACATTTGCCATACCTTGCTTGCAGGCTTTAGGGGAAACAGGAGCGGAGTGCTGACACTAGAGGGGGCAAGAGTTTACGGAAACCGAGATGTAGTTAGGGCAAACCACAGCACAGGACTAAGGACTGATCCAACTTCTACTTCAGTTAGTTTAATTTTTCTGTTGGTTTCAGTGGAGTGAGGATCAGCACACTGAGAGTTCAAAGATCCGGGCTTGACTATAAAACTTGGAAAAGAGAAAGAAAAAAGCTGAGTACCAGCATTTCTGCTTGATTATTAGTAAATAGGAAAGTCATGCATGACTTAGCAAAGCAATCGTCTTAAAAATCAAAGTACAGTCAGTCTGCTACAGAATTTCCATACAATAACTGTCTATCCAGCTTTTGCTAGTGTTTATGTGGGTCTTCACAGCTAAGAAAGCTTATCGCTCTGTTTTACTAAATATGAGAACTACAAGAAAAGAACAACTTTTCCTCTCCCAGCATTGCTTAAAAAATTACTGCTGTTTTCTATTTCCCCTTGGGATGAACCAAATTAGCCCACATACAAAATTTCTCTTCTTTCTGTATCCCTGAGACACACTGGAAGAGACATGAAGAGATGCATTTCTGAATTAAATCTTTCTGCATTGCTGGAGATAGTGGCTGAAGATTGTGGCCAGAGTACTGAATCACCTAGACAGCCAGCAGTTGCTAAGTTTTCACCATATTGATAAGCCATATGATACGCTGAAATCTAAAAAAAAAAATCTAAAAAACCCTCATATCTCTCTGCATTACCTGATCTCTGGGATTTGTAAAAAATGTTCCCCCCCCCAAAAAAAAAAAAAAAAAAAACAATTAAAAAAGGAATAAAAACCAAAATACGGTTAACTAACATAGTCTCCTAATTTAGAAGCTGAAAAAATGACACACAAAATCAGACACTGACATATGAGTCAGGTGATATGTTAGCTAAACTGCCTGTTCACAGCACACTGGCATATCAGTGACTATGACCCTGGTTTTACACTAAAGCCTCTTAATTTCTCAGCTCATGATTATCCTATGGTTGCAAAGGAGCATCTAGGGGAAATTCCTGCTAAACTTTAGCAGTGCTACTGAACCCAATGGGTGTGTCATTATTTGAAATTTCATGCTTTATTATATGGATCCCTCTTATTCTTACTAAAATTAGTGGCAGCTGTACTAAAATCAGTGGGCAAGATTTTCAAAAGAAAACTTGATTCAGGTAAGTAAGCTTACAGCTGATCCACCAACCTCACATCAGATATGTTTTCAGTTATTCCCAGAAGGCTGCAAAACAAAAGCAGAATCAGTTGGAATAACAGAACTATATTGCAGTATGATTTTGGCTTATACAAGAGAATACAGCATTAACTTTTTTATTTAAGATTGACCATAACTTTTTTTTTTAAAGTTGAAACAATGCCTGAAAGTCAGTACATTGTAATAAAGCGATATGAAACACCTCTTCTCCTTATCTCTTTCTTCTGCAACTTTTACCCTTCCTTAACTTTGAACTGGAATTACTCTGAATTTATACTCGATAATGAGAAGAGAATGAAGGCCTTTTTTCTTTTGCTTCTTTGGCTATATCCGTACTGTATAACATTATCGGTTTCTTTTCCATTTCTTAAATTTGACTCCAACAGCAAATTGTTACACCAGAAAGGCTTGAAATACATGCAAAGTTAACAGTTGGGACTGTGACCAAAGGATGAGGATGACAGATACTTTCCAGCTTTTCCTTTGGTTCACAAATCCAATTCCAGGTTATGACTGCCTATGTAAATAAAATGTAAAGTCACAAATGTACATCGCATTCATATTCAGTATTGCAATGCTGTATTTCTGTTGCAAACCATCTGTTTCTTTCCCTGTAACTGAATTGTCAGGCATCACTTTGACCTCTTGTTTCAAACATCAGCTTCGTAAATCACTAAATGATCACAAACAGGCGGCCTTTCACAGGGGTTAATGTTAATTCACTAGATGGCCCTTGAACGCTGTCTCTCAGGAGCCCATAGCAGTTGTAAGAACTGATCTTCATGGATTTTATCATCACAGAGCCACCTTTCTCCGATGTATCATTACAAACGTTAATCCCCACCTAATTAGCCTTCTTCCAGTTAGGGTCTCATATTACAAATTTTCTCTTAGGTCTCCTGCTTTAAACCTTTTATCATTCCTGCAAGGCCGTTCAGCTCAGAAGTAGTCTCACCAGCTTACCTCTTGTCCGATCAAGATTTGTAATTTGTGGCTGATCTGCCAGTTTCAAACAGTTGAAAACTTGCAGCCTGTTCATGCAAGACATGATCATCTTCTGTGTGATGTCAAGCCCCTTGCATCTTCCATTGATTTGAACAGAAGATGACGAATCTGAAAAAAATTGCAGGTCAAGGCCAGGTTACCTAATAAAACTACAAACATTAGCTTCCAGATGGATTGGGAAGTGATGCTGAAGCAGCTCTGTCAGCTTCAGGAGAATGTTTATAAGAAAGAGGAGAAAAGAAAAGGAAGATTTCTGCTCACAGAAATCTATTCTACATATGTACATCATGCCTTAAAATTTCTTGATATTAATGACTTAATAAAATACATAGAGAATTTTCAAAGATCATGCACCCTAGACAGAACAAATCCAAATTTTTATTCTAGTAAATCAAAATATTTTCCCTGATACAGCTCAACTTCTGCAAATATTTTTAAATGTTTCAATTATTTTATTTAAATGTTGTAAAAATGAGACATCAAGCATTCAAAATTACAACTGATAAGTCATGACCTTGCCACAGGTAAAAGTCACGACAAAGAAGAAAAATCTTTTGGAAATCCTTCTTTCCTTATCCCTTGTTGTGCTCTTGTATCTTCTAAAATAAATTAGCGTAAGTCATTACTTATGAAGTTTCCTAAACAGATTTGCTATTGTACAGATAATGTAAAAAACACAATCTGATGAGAGAAATCATTACCCTACAACATGTTCTCTGTAATTATATCTGTCATTTCAGCAAAATACTACAGGGTATACATTAGGCTGGTACGTACTACTAAACTATACCGAATACAGTGAAACAATCCTCTCCTTTTAAGTCAGAGCTTTGACACAGGGCAGCTAGTAAATTATGTGACATGACAAAATAGTCTAAATCCTTGTAGTTAAAAACCATTATTTGTGCAAAGAAAGATATAACTTAATTTTGTTTGGAAGGAGAATTACGACTGGAAAAGAGGACATAGTCAGTCACAAGGATTCTTTCACTAACAGGCCAGTCAGAGGCAATAAACATTTACAAGACTGACCAACAGGTAGAGTTTAATACATAGTGCCTTATCTCAGAAGTGCTGCATATATGAATACACTTTGTAACAATGCCTCACAAGCCACTTGTGGTTGGGCTAACCTTCATAGGAAAACAAACAGTGAACTAGTTTACAAGATTATTCAGCTGGAACATCTTTGAAATATTTAAAGTATATTGAAAAACCTGGAAAAAGTACAAAGCGTATAGCAGTTATTCATGAAAAAGTATTTTATGCTTTGCTGGCTATCAGAAAGCACTAGTGAAATATACTGTCGTTAAGTGATAACATCACTATCATAACATATTATAGAAAATATTTGGCTGCAAGTCTAAATAACCTTTTCCAAATATATTCCATAGATACAAATTATTATAAAAAGGATTTAATTTAGCTGTAGCAAGTATGACAACTTGTTCTAATAGAATATGCATAGTTAGTTTTCCCTTTCGGAAAGGTTTCATCCATTGCAGTTAATGTTTCTCTCTGCAGGATTTATTCACACAGTGATTTATAATCATAACCTTTCTCTTTTTCTGCCCAGAACAGTCTGGGTTTCTATCACAAGAGCTTCATGTTATCTCTTAAGTTCCATTTGCAACACTTTCAATCTATGTCCCCACCATGTACAGGATTTATACATGTTTTGTGTTAAGTAATCTGCATCACTAATCCTAATTTGGATTTACATCTTTCAAAATGATGGATAAATTTGGATTTAATTTAAACCCTCTGACACTTTTATTTCTCAGTTGGGTTTGTCAGCATTTGGCAACATGTTTTTTGGACACGTCATCAAAAGTGCTATCTGTTTGCACACCCCAGTCAGTAAAGATCTCCGTTTAGTTTAGTTTAGTTTAGTTTAGCATTTTTCAACTGAACATCAGAATGTTCTTTAAAATACCTAATTTTCATCTTCTATCTTTTTTAGTTGCAAGACATGACTCTTCATTATGTCAAACTTCAATCATTTTCTCTTGAGCCTTTACAGATGACTGCCTCCCCTATTTGTCATTTTCCTCTCAGCTGATTATGTTAAACCCATAAACCACTCTCTCCGTATACCCTCTAATCCCTTTATCATCTTTGTTGCCGTTCTTGGGATTCCCTCCAGTCTGTCATTTTTAACGCTCTGAGGCACACACAACTGTGCAAGGTATTCTCATGTGTAACTCTTCCAAGGTTAGACAGAGTTAGGAATTACAACCTCCTTGGGTAATACAGTATTCAGAGTGCAGAATGCCAGGCAGCTATTCACCAGGATAGAAATGTGCCTTTTCCATGCTTTTATCACCCTGCTGAAAGGCATTATATATATACCAAAGCATGAAATAACCCCAAACTGCAGATAGATACATTTATGTAAATATTATGGATGTAACACTAATAAAAGCCACAGGGCAAAATCCTGGCCCTCTGAGATCGCAGGAATTTTTCTCGTTATCACCAATGTGGTCAAGATCGCTACATAGGTTGGTGTCAGCCTTCTGGTTTTATAACCTGTCATTTTCAGTCAATTTGCCGTTACAAAATTGAGTTTAAATGTAATGTATTTATAATACAGGGACACAAATACTCTGAAAGACTCGTTAATGAGTCTCTTTGCCTAACTCTGATATAAAGGAAATTTATCTCACTGCAAAATTAAATTTCTAGCTCTTGCCTCCATCCCATTGAGATTTACAAAGGAGTAACAGGGAACTAATCAAGTTCTTCAGATGAATAGTGGTGGACAGTCTTGACAGTCTGGCATGTATAGCGTTTCTCCCTTACCCTCAGAAAGTCCTTTCATTTCACTGTAAGATTTCCCAAGTCATACTTTCCCTTTAATTAACTTGGATTTCTTTGTTCTCCTGTAATTGTGATGTTTCTGCTACACCAGTGACTCTATATAATCATTGTAATATGCTTCCTCCTTCTTTACATTTTCTTTTTTTTTAATATTTTACAAAAATTTTTCCCTTCTCCAGAATTTGCAACTATGGTGGCTGAATCATAAAGGCTTTGACCAATGCAAACCCTTCACCCATTCTTCACTGCCCAATTCCAAACACCTCCTGCTGACTGCTTTGGCTCCTGTTCTATTTATTTATGTTATTTTATACTCCAGCTCTGTTCTCTGCAATCCTGCAACTCTGTAATCGTGCTGAAAGACACTGTTAAAATAATAAAGGTCACATCAATCTGGGCTTTATTCTCTCTCACTATAACTTGTTTCTTATTTCATGTAGGCTTGGCACACACTGAGAGAAAATTTTACTCTTTTTTGCTGACATTCCTGCTGCTTTATCCCTAGCTAGGGTAAAGTGGGAAGAAATTTTAAAAATTATTTGGGATAAAACATGCATATAATGAGTCATTCAGTCCAAGTTCTGAACTGTGGCAAAATTGACTGCATTATTTTTAAGCCATCCCTGCTAAATGGATGCATACTCATAGCCTGGAAAATCTCTAGTGATGGCAATTACCCAACTTCATTTGGCAGTTTGTTCTTTCGACTTAATCAGCGTTATAGCTAAAAAGTATTTCCTATTATTTAACCTACATCTCCCCTGCTGCATTTTGGTGATCAGTAAATTGATCCTTGTCTGTATCATTTGTTAAATTTGCTCAGTGCAGGGGGATTTTTAGATAAAAGGTTTGACAGGAATATCAGTTGGTGCCAATCATGCATGGGGGTAGCTTCGTAAACTATTAAAAAGCAGTCACTTCTACAATATAGGATATGTTTACTAGCAATGTTACACAACTATCTAGGACAGGAAAAACAGAATACTCATAAGAAACAACAGTATGAATTCAGGAAAGGGGACACCAAGATTCAGGTGTGATGCTCCTGTTGACACTCCCACTATTAAAATAGTCTATCAAAAAATCCCATAAAAACCATTTCTTCTGAAACTTTACCAGAGAAGTGAATATCTTTTTTTGAGTTCCGTATAGGAAATTGAGACTCAAGCTAAGGAGAAGACTAGCCAAGAGTAAGCGTATGACAGAGCCAAGAGCTAAACACTTGTTTCCCAAATCCTGTTCAGTAACCTTGGCACCAAGCTCGTGCGTTTTCTCTTCGGGTTTTTTTTGGTTTTGTTTTTGGTTTTTTTAAAGCAACAATTAAAGGGGGAGGGGGGAATCTTTTTAGGCAACATCTTCCCCACATCTTGACAGAATATTGATTACTACTGCAATAAAAAGGAAGGATATTTGCCATTTCTGGATTCCAAACTATTCCCTGCAGCAATGATACCTTATTCCATTCAGATTTATTACCACTAATTTAGCGTAAACAAAAAGATAAGGCGGAAACGCTGTCACCATCACATTGCACAGAACACCGTTCTCTGCCATAGCAATTACCCAACGCGACTCGGGAAGCCGATAAACACTCCCTAAAGCCATTCTAGATTTTCACTCTGTAGTAACTCACAAGGAAGACTTCTTGCTGAAGCTGCTGCGTGTTCAAAAGAAAACCCTTGATTTTGCACAACGTATATATGAATCTGACGAACGTATTGATTTTTAAGTATTCTAAATAAAGCAAATAAAACCGGATTGCAATGAAGCGAGTGTATTGACTTCTTTTTCTCGGCAGCTGCTGACCTCCAGTGGCCACAACGCGTAATTACAAGAGTATACAGGGCTACCGAAAACACATTGGGAACTCCGCTATTGAAATATCATCAAGGTCCATGGAACCAGAGAATCGGCATAAAAATCGCTATAAAAACCAAGCCCTTTAGAGTTTCTTTCCATTCTTTGAACCTGCAAGGATTTATATTTTAATGCTTCACTGGATGGCGTGAAAGCTGAAATTTTATCCAGGGCTTTAACAAAAAAATAGCACAATAGGACAAATAGCAAATAAACACAGCCATTAATGAGTCAAAAAATTATTTATAGCACATTATGGAAAACAAAGTAAGTTACCACAACATTAATGTGGATATTTTACTGGCATAAAAGTCTGAAGACCCCAATGATTCCTATATCAATCTTCACGTTATTCCCTCAATCACACCTAACCAAGCAACACTGAGTGCCTAATTTGGCCTGAAGTTTTTCACCTATATAGTAATGGATAAGATGAAAGTAAATATCCTTTACTTTCAAACTGAAAAAGTTACAAGGGGTAGAGAGACCTCGAAAATACCGTCTTTACTTTTCATGGTGACACTACCTGATATTCTAAACATGCATTTGGTCAGTTTATTCAAATATGCATCTGGTAGACTCAGAACCTATGCAATCAGAATTCTCACAAAATCTGTTTTAAACCACTTTTTTTGATAACTGTATTTTAAATTCAAAGTTCAAATGTCAATATTTCATGTCTCTATCACTGAAGAAAAAAAAAATATTCAAATAGGTGTGTAATATAAATAAATCTCTGCCTAAACATAAAATGACTGTTTTATCAATTATCATGAAACTATTACTTTTTTCCACTGCCGGCTCTTTGATGTTTATCTTGGATTCTTACTTTTCCCACCCAAATTCATTCCAAACCTTCCCCAAATCTTGAATTGTTCCATTTCCAATTAACAAAAATCTTCTGAAGAAAGCAGAATTTGCTACAAAATTTAATCAGGCTTTCAGCAGAGTGTGGATTACAGTATGCTTGACAAATACAAAAGATCCACATTACCCTGCAATGTATTATTTCATGAAGAAAGATGTTTTAATTTTCACACCCATAAGCAAAGGAGCAAAATTAAGTTTCTCCAAGAAATATTTCTTAATTGGCATCTTACATCTTCTTCTTTGTCCCGAACAGTAAGTGTTCCATAATTTTCTCCCCATTGTAACACAGTAGAAGTTATGAAAAAAAAACAAACAACTCCAGCCATCATGTTGAAGACAAAATTTTAAATAATCAGTACACATCCTTTCTTTAGATTCATAGCCAATGGTCTGTAATGAGATACAACTGGATGATTTAAGATATGTAAATTATGTTTACGCGTGCAAAAAAAAAGACACTGCTTGTTCACACTGGTATTAGATATTGCTAGGAAAGAAATTCAGCACACTCTCAGCTACAAGTCAAAAGGAAGAAGAGCCAAATCCTCAAGTCACAGACAAACCATCATTTCCTGACAAACGGCATTAGCATTTAACAAAAAAGGTTTGTACCAACAGACCGACACCAACTCTTAACGTTTCTCGCATCACCATTCACCATTACCAAACCCTTAACCAACAAATTTATAATTGTTAATGCTTTAGGGGTCCTGCCAAGCTCTTAATGGAGTTTCATGGATCAGCAATTTTCCACATGTCTTATTTTGGGAATCAATGGACTGGAGGCCGTAACACCTGTTCACTCTGCAGAAGCTGAGCTAGGATTTATATTTACAGTCTATCCACCAGTCCTGAGCTCAACACTGCCTAATGTCATATGATTGCTTCCACATTCTGTTTATTTCATCAAAGCAAAGCTTGCCTGTTTGCTTCTTCTGCCTCTTCTGACTTTGCATCTTTTAGGGGGGGAAGTAAGGACACTTTTTGCTAGTTTCTAAAAACTTTCGAAGACTGGAAACGCAGTTCATGTTCTCTTTTCCAGCAACACACACATAGCTTCTGTGCTATAGTAATTAAACATTAACAATACTCTGTCCAAACCAGAGTTAATATTGTTATGAAATTTAAAACTGCGGCATTGCACAATATTTGCAACAAGTTCTGCCTCAACAAAATAACATCAAAGATTATGAATTTATACCAGGTTCGTCGAAGACACAAATTAGCCCACAATATTTTTATTACTAAGCATAAAGCACAAAAGAACTTCATTTGACTCTAAAATCCCAGATTGAGATTTCAGTGGTTAGTGGATAGAGAACACATTCTTTTATTTATAAATCAATTGCCAATGAAAGGGAAACTATATGGCATGCACTAATACACCAAAATTCAGCTGTGGTTAAGGTATGTGCCCACATTCTTGTTCTACCACCACCCTGGAACTGTGGGTAACACAGGTAGAAGAGCACAGGCTTTAGCACACGCCTGTGATTAAAATACCTCCCCTAGGTCCTGGACTCTCTCATCGGTAATATGTGCTTGAACCTGAACTGCTGCACCTTCATTCTGAGAGAACATTTTAGCAGATTCTCTTTTCCAGAGAGACATAGCCTTTAGAAATCCCAACACTCCCTAGAGCTCCAACATTTAAAACAACTTTTCTCCTAAGCAAGAGAGAGTGAAGCCAAATGTGTCCAAAGGGGGTTAGCTGTGTGCATGAGAGATCAATCGTCAAAACTTTCCCAGACTGCAGGATCTCCTGCTGTGGGATAATTACTTCACAAGGGAGGAAGCATATTTCTGGTTAGTGCTCTTCTGGTTAATAAAGTAACAAAGCTTAACAAAGGCTGATACACTTTTAAAGATGCAAGTTCATATAAATACAAATACTAAAGTTTCTTCTCCAGCCACCAGAAAAATAGAAGAGACTGCATGAGCTACAACAATAAATGGATCAGAAGATCCAAATAAAAATACTGGAAGGCACTTAATACTGGAAGGCAGCTAGGAAATACATTTTTATCATAAACTCATTTGGTCTTCCAACTAGGAGAATCGACGTGAAAGGATCTTGTCAGTGTCTGAATCACAATGTCCAACTCTTATTGCAACAGCAGTTTTTAATTCGAGGAGATGCTTGTCTGAGCAATTAATGGTTTATGTACAAAAATACAGTTGGTTTCACTGGTGTTACAGTGGCACAACACTGGCATTAACAAATGGATATTTAGGCCTTCAGGTGGTAAGAACACAGTAACTCTATTAATTCCAACTTTGCTTCCACACAGGTTGTAAGAAGCGCAGGACCTGAGGTCCAATGTTTAACCATTGATTACTAGAGGGAAGGTCTGTGGGTTGCTGAAAAGCCAAATGGTTCAGAGACATTTTCAGGTTTCAGAAACATCACCTGGGAGGATCTTTTTTAGTTCCAGCATTTTGATTGTTAACAACCTCCACTTCCTGTATTTTCAAAACACAATGCAGTTAAAAAAAAAGTATCACTAGAAAGATATTAAAATATATAGGTAATAGCAAGTTATCAGGCAGTTATTACTGCTTTAATATAAAGAGGAGTAAGAGTTATGTGGCTGCGCTAATTTTATTCTTCCTTCTGCAGATGAATGAAGATTTTCTGTCTTAAAACATTTGCATTTTCCCCTCCCCAAGTAATTTTCAATTTTGCTGGATACAGCACAATTGCATCTACTCTTTCAGCTGCAATGGGTTGTGGAAATTGAGCTATTGCCCAGCACCTGCTCTTAGTCAGACAGCTGAAATCAGAGGTTAGGGGAAAAAATAAAGATTTTATGTCATTGTAATGCAAGTCTCCTTTTAGCTTTGCTGCAGTCAGTGTTCAATTATGTTCTGTAACAATCTCCATTACTGGAGCCAGTGTTTTTCTGTTCCTCTCTGCATGTATTAACTTTCTTGTTCACACATGATAGCCTTCTTAGCAAAGCAGAGGAGTCTTAAGAGACATTTGCCCGTAGATTTAATGAGTCTACATCTTTTTTGGCCTGTTGAGGATCCTAGTGTTCAAATGTATCTTCATTTTGAATGCTCTAAAGGAAGATAACTGATACAATAGAACTTAAATTATTTCTCACTGAAGGCCTGATAGGTCAAAATTAACCTGAAATTTCATCTAGTCTATTGAATACAAAACACAGAACACATAACAATGAAGGGCTCCCACATAATTTTTTTCCTGGGTGTATCATACTTTTACAAGCTCAGGACCGTTCTCGTTCAGAATTTTTACAAGTTCACTGTGTAGTCTAGATGTTTAAGATTTCATCAGAAGTAGGAACCAAGGCCCTACGTCTGCAGGAAGAAAGCCGCAAAGACTTTGACCAGCATGGCTCAGCAGCAAATGGGAAGGAAGCAGCTGGCCTGAACAGCTACCGGGAACGCTGGAGGGGGAACGTTGCTTTTGAAGTAGGAGAGAGGAACAACACATGGACAGAGAGCTCTGAGATAGAGGCCAGAGGGTGAACAACACAGAAATTCAGGGTCTGGGACTTATCCAGAGCAGGAAGGATTGGAGATGATTAGAGGGAGGGGTTGAAAAGCTTAGAGCAAAAGAGGTTTTATTATAATATAAATACATTATAATAAATTGACCTTGAAAAGACAGGACATGGAGAAGGTGGAGAAGTTTGAGCCTAAAAATTAACCTGTTAGAAAGTGCGGATGACAGAAAACACAGTGTTGTAAACTTTTGAAAATTTAATTAGGAGTCTCAAATATTTCTCTTCTCCTTCCTCCATTAAACCTCCAGGTTCTGGAGTCACACAGCTGACTCCCAGTTTTCAGCAAGGGGAAAAAAATTCTAGCTGTTATGCCTGCAGAGAAAACCTTGAACATTCAACCTTAAAAACATAAACAGAATATAAACCAAAACATAACCTTGTATTTTTTAATAAATCTCATTATTCGAATGTAGTCTGTCTTACAGTTTTTAGCATAAGACACAGCATTAGTGTAACCTTAGCAGCTGCTTTCTAAGCAGACAGCAACTAGAGATCCAAAAAAAGACTCCCAGCTGATATCATAGTCATCATCACCACATAATGACTGGCATGCTGGAATTATGGGTAGCTCATTTAAAGATGTTATATATTCATATATTCTGTGTTCGACAGATTAACCCCTTCCCCATGATGCAGAAGCATACTACTCAGTGCTCACTTAGCACCATCCAATCACTCTAAGCACGACTCTGTGCAAAAGAGCATGACAGTGATTGCTCCAATAATAGTGTGCTCACAGCTGAGAAAGGTTCAGGCCACACACAAGGCCACAGCAAGTCCTCAGTCTGTCACAGATATTCCCCTGATCAGAGAGATCTATACAACAGTACGGCTCTCTGTATGAAGTTCCAGATTCCTGATCAATTATCCACATCTAATGCTTTGGGCTATATTGTTAAAAACTAACTAAAGATTTAGGTTTTGTTCCCAGCACTTTTCCTATCTTTCACGTGCAAGAACAAACAAATAAAGATTCAAGCTGGAATTTTTCCAGACATATGCAGAATAATTATTCCCCTGAAATTCTCCTTATCTTTATCCTTGTGGATTTGAATGCATCCTTGAGAAATCTGTCCCTTATTCCACATTCATAGGACATAACAGTTACAATGAGCATATTCAAACCAAGTTTACAGCCTTGTAGAGGTACTTACCCTACATCTAATAATTTACCACTTTTCATTGATCCACAACCGCCATTCATTTCTAACTGACACTTCTCCAACCTAGTAGATGAGAAACAAATGACAGATACGCCAGATCAGTCAGATGCGCTGTTGTAACTGCCAACAAATCCTTTGGCTGATTCAACCATTTCATAATCATCTTACATTTCAGTGCACCGAGTCTCAGCCAAAAAGCCTTCATATCTGTGTCTCAGTCCCTACCACAAAAGAGCAAAATCTGAAGACCTGGAACTATTCATACCTCTGTGCTAATAGCCCCACTCTGAAGAGAAACAAAGGGCAATTTTGGGAGATACAAAATGAAGTACCCCTCAAAATAGATGAAGTTTCTATTTATCCCACTGCTCAGGGAAAGTCTAAAGAACGGAAATCTACAATAAAATTTACATCTGTTCTTGCAGTTTTCAAAGATCTCCACACATATCAGTAAACACTCATACTCAATTCTGTAAGAATCTATACAGATTTTAAAAGCTGCATGTACTCTGAATATTCAGCCATTTGCAAGGTATTTCTGATGTTGTTTTGTCACACAGTTTCCTTTTAGTAACATAAGATTTAAAAAAGAACTGATGAACCGCTTTGTATTTAAGAGATTTCTTACAGAAAGAACTACTAATTCCTTTCCTCAACATTAATGCCCTCCTGAGAAGCACTGCTTACTCCACGGAAAGCTAATTACTTCCTCAGCAGCTTTTATTAGGCAGCACGTTCAAGTTAGAGGTTGTAACCTGCTCAACTCTGAACATATCCAGAATGTTTGCATCTATACGTGTATAACTGTAAAAACAAGTCCTAGGAATATTTGTGAATTCTGCCTTACAAAAATCACTTTTTAACAGGTATATGTTGTGAAGGAGACAATGAAGTGACCCGCACAGTGCCGGACAGAATCTGAAGCACAAGCCATACATCAGTCTAAAAGACTGAATGACCTCGGTTTAATCCTCATTGTAAAGCCTTACCTTGCTTCTGAAATTGCTTGCCACTCCTATTGGAGCTGCAGTTCCACCATCGCTGCCTTCTGTAGCCCGATGAAACTCGAGCCGCACATAGACACGTGCAGTTCATCTGCTGTTTTGTGATCACTGCCTAAAGGAATGTGACTTCAAATTTCAGGGTCTTGTGGCTGTCAGGGCAACTGATCTGGCTCACATTGCAGAAGGGGCACGTCCCACTCATAGGAATCTTGCTTTATTTGAGGAACAAATGAAATGTGTGAATAAAAAGAGTGCTCTATTTCTCCTTAGCTGGTAAATACAGGATTTAACCTAATAAACACTTCTCTAGGGTAAGGACATCATCCTCTGTTGTTGTGGTTTTTTTAAAATCCACAGAGTTTCTCTTCAGCTCTCTTTTTCACGTATTCAAGATGAGAGAAGCTTCAGTGAGCACGGCTACCAGTATTCCAATTTATTCAGCAGCAAACGCTGCGGACTGCTAACAGCAGTCTGCGATTCTGCTTGGATTACAAGGTGTAGATAAGTAATTCCATCCTTAATCTATCACTGTCAATGCCGGTAAGGGAATAACTTTTACCTGTGAGAAGTCAGGCAGAGGAAAAGATTGAGACTGGGAAAAAAAAAAAGTGTGGGGCAAAAGGACAGCAGAAATATAGAGGACACAAGTCCATGAAGAGCTCTATGCGCACGTGCATGCAGAGGTAAATAGGAAATGAGGGAATGGGATGAAGGACCAGGGTGCTAAAAGGGAAGCAGCAAACAGAAAGGAGATAGCCAGATTCCAAGCAGAATTTTTCAATAGCAATGAAAATCTCACTTCCAGCATAATCTATGCCTGCTATTACACTGATCCCAGTGTAAAATGGTAAAGATGTTTGCGACCTCAGTAAATGCTGATGGATACTACTACGTTACAACCACAATCAATAAGTCTCAAGTACATCATAATGGAGCCTCAAAGCCTTCGCATACAGACCTGTCAGTAAACTGGGACAATATTACAAATAGACAACAAAGGATAATGCGAAGATTGCAAAAATGGAACAACACAGACAAGTGAATTTCTTGGAGGATGGAGCGGAAGGCAGAAAAGATGAAAGAGGAGGTAAGCTATTTGGACATAAGTGATGGAGAACATCAATAAACACACACCTGTTTTATGTGATCGAGGATCCAGGAATGGAAGAGAAAACAGTGAAAGCGATAATGAGACCTGGGATTAATTTTTCTTTTCCTTTTTAAAGGAGCCCCTAGTAGTGACTCCATCACTATGCTTCACTACAGTCATCACCTACACTTAAAGTCTCTGCCCACTGAGGATAGAGAAGTTCCTTTCATATTTTTATCACAGAAACAATGGGGGTTTATGTGCATATAAAAGACTCCTTTGATTTTGCTATAGGTACTTATTATTTTATGTTATTTGCTTGCCTGGCTGGATGTCTGGCAGATATGTCATGTAGTCCCAAACAAGTAAAATGGGTTATTCATACTAGAAACGACCAAAAAATCTGCCTTGTAAGCAGGCACTACCTTGAGGCTAAAATAAACAATGGTAAAATTTATTTTCAACCAACTCTACTCTTGTAACGTCCAATCTTATCACCCAATTACAGATGCATTATTGATTATTGAAGGGCAACGAAGCTGGTGAAGGGTTTGGAGCACAACTCTGATGACAAGAGGCTGAGGGAGCTGAGGTTGTTTAGCCTGGAGAAGAGGAGGCTGAGGGGAGACCTGATCGCTCTCTATAACGACCTGAAAGGAGGTTGTAGTGAGGTGGCAGCTGGCCTCTTCTCCCAAGTAACAAGTGATAGGACAAGAAGAAATGGCCTCAAGTTGCACCAGTGGAAGTTTAGATTGGATATTAGGAAAAAATTCTTCACCGAAAGGGTCATCAAGCACTGGAACAGGCTGCTCAGGGAAGTGGTGGAGTCACCATCCCTGGAGGTATTTAGAAGACATGTAGATGCAGTGCTTAGGGACATGGATTAGCAGTGGACTTAGCCTTGCTGGGTTAATGGTTGGACCCAACGATGTTAAAGGTCTTTTCCAACCAAAATGATTCTATGATTCTCTTCTTCCCAAGCTCACTTACTGCTTTTCATAGTAAGCAGATTCTGTGCTGCACAGTAAACAACCAAAAGCGTAGCGAAGCGCAATACCCTGAAAAAGTATTGTTATTAATGACATGCTTTCTAACAGCGTAAGATCTTTCAGAGATTGGAAGGAGGGGAAAAAACAGGAAGTTTCGCACTGAGCTTTTTCAGCTCTAACCCAAACCCATTAAATTTGAGTTGGACTGCTTAAGGAAGATAGAAGATCAGTTCAGATTAAGAATACGATATATGAATAGTTTAAGAGTAGTCAAGTGACGTCTTAGTAAAAATATTTGAAAAAGAAGAAAAACAAAGGAACCAACCTACTGCAGTGTGAAAAACTACAAAAATAACAAAGAGGGAAAAAAAAAAACCCAAACCAGAATTCTGAGGTAGGAAGAAGAAAGCAGCTAAGACATTCGTGAGCAAGAGAACTCTCTCTGGGAGAACTGTAAACGTAGTCAAAAGCAAGAAAAACTATGAACTGGAGGAACGGGTAACAGATCAGATGCTGACCCAGGTTGAGAAGAAATGTTGCTCAACTTCCACACAGGGCACACAGGCCTCGAGAACTGGCTGTTTTAAACATCCTGACCCAACTGACACCGCAACGTTCAGGAGATTTGCGGCCGACTTATAAGCAGCTGCAGCAAAGAACAAAGCGGGGTGCAGCTCCAGCTCCCGCTCCAAGCCCTGAGGGAAGTGTGACCCAAATCCCGGGACTCCCACAGCCCTGACAGGG
>NW_009613582.1:0-729 GCF_000690535.1 Cariama cristata
CAATGCTGCAGAGGAAGGCAAAAAAACCCTGGGGACACTTGCTAGCCCACCGCAGGGAAAAAAGCCTTCCTCCTCCCAGCTGCAGGGCACAAGAGGCCATCTTCATGGTGCATGAGCAGCAGGCAGTAACCTAGCCAAAACGAACCACAGGAGCCCTGCCCTGACAAGTGGTCGTGCTCAATGCTGCAGAGGAAGGCAAAAAACCCCCAGGGATCAGGGCCAATCTGCTCCGGGGGAAAATTCTTTCCTGATCCCAGTGCTGGCGATCAGCTATTCCCTGAGCATATGAGCGAGACCTGCCTCCTCATCCCACAGGTTGGTCATGCCTCCCAGGAGATGCCTAACCCCTGTTCTCCCTCAACCTGGAGCCATCTCTGGGGCTTCGAGAGTGGTCAAATGCCCCCAGCCTGATCAACCTTGGGGGCAAGAATCTTCCCCGCCAAAAGAGGCTCCACAGCACTGGGACCCCTGGCGACATCTGTGCATTCCATTTCTTACAGCGACTGCCACTGGCTCTGCAAGGGATGAGGATGGTGAGCTCTGCAGTGCTCCTCAAGAAGGCATTTCCTTGGTCTGGCCACCACTATCCAGCTGAAAAGGATTTCTGTCCATCAGATGAGCTTTGAAGGTGGCCCTTCTGGGCACTGGCCTTGCAGTGGAGAACCCCCAGCAGCCTCATCCAGCTTCCGGTCTTCATCCTTCAACTCCCTCCAAGTAATTCCGCTGGCT
>NW_009613583.1:0-63055 GCF_000690535.1 Cariama cristata
TGCCGCAACCTCCCCTTCCTCCCTCCCTCCCTCCCCGTTTTATCACTGGTTGAGGGCGTGGTTGTCCCAAGTGTAAAAAGCCATTGTAGCTTCACCTCAGGTAACTGGGAGCAGCTCTCAAAGTCGTCTGGTCACAGTGCAGGAAGCCTCTGTTGGGGCTGTTCCAAACCACTACGTTTTCGAGTTAATAACCGGTTAAAATGAAGGAGGCAGCGATTGTTTTTCCAGCAATTGTTTTCCCATCTTCATTTCAGGATATCTGGCTGTGCACGTTGGCTTTACTTGAGATGCCCACGAAATAGCACAGGCACACGTGTGGCTGGTGAAGCGGAGGCAGCATTTAAGCCAAACCCTGAACAAGTGTACTTGCATCTCAAAGCTGCATTGGCTTTCAGTTCCATGTTGCCCAGAAAGATCCTGTATTCTGTGTCACCTGCCTGAGGGTCATTGTCCCAAAATTGTGTTCCCTATGATTTTTAGCTGGTCTATTAGTTTGGGGAGGGAGGGATGCTTCCTTTTGTTACTAGCAAAAAGAGCTATATGCTGATCAATACTCATGTTTCTCATGTACCTTCATGCTCAGGTACCTTCTGTATTTCAGTACTGTTACAATCTTCCTGGATAAACATGCAGATTTCATTATCGCTTCATTTCTAGATTAGTAATGACACCCACACCCAACATCAGTCCTCAGTGCATGCTGCTGAATGCAACTTTTTGTATTCTCTCTCTTCCAATTGCCTTTTTTAATGATCTTTCAGGATTGGAAAAGTGCTTGTGTATATAAAAGCATGTTCACTTTTCCAATAGCATTTTCTACAGTAGTAAATTAAATCATTTCCCTGTAAAATTCCCTTCCTGTGTCTCCTTTAGGTCATCCAGATTGCAGTAATGTTTCACTCCAGAGCTGACTGTGTGGAACACAAGGCACTGCATCAAATTAGTTCACTGCCTTCTTTAAATACTACACTTCTGTTGTTCTTGTATCCATTTTCATTAAAAAATCAATTTTAATACATTTTGATCAGACTATTTTTGGTAGTGTTTCTTCCATTATATTGCTAGTGTAAGAAGCCCACTGTCAAAGGCAATTTTATCAGTTTTGCTCTCCAACATTTTTCATGAATTGGCCAAATTTTTACTTCAAAAAAACCCCAAAAATCCTTTGGGGAGATTTTCATTTAATTTTCCAGGCTTTTGTTTTTCATGCATATATATATATGTATATGTATACACAAACACATCTACGTATGTGTGGCCAGACTTTTCAGTTATTTGGACAGTCATATTCATGAGTTGTACTTACTTGATACAAGACTTGTGTAAAGTGTTTTTTTCTTGGGACTTTCAGATGTTATGACCAGTAATTGACATGTATATACTTTTTAATTGTTCAACAGATACTGTATTTGTTTGCCTCTTGTTTTATGAAAACTCTCCTAGATTTTGTGCTTTTTGAAGGGGATTTAATATCTGATTCTCTCATTGTCCTATGATTCACACAGCACGATGAATATTCTTAGGTTTTTTCTATAGTTCGTTCTTAGCTGTTTATTGATAGGTATTTGACTTTCTAGTTCTCAGTAGAATTTTTAAGATAAAAACATGTTAAAAGTCAGTATGTTAACATTACCATTAAAAATGCAATTTTGTGTTAGTGCATCTTGTTATTGTATATTTATAAAAAACATTCTCCTTATCATTTTGGTTAGTATCAGTTTAGTCCTTGATCTCTGCATTACTTCTTTGCAAAGCCAGTCAAGCAAAGGCATCTGTGAATCCCAAAGTAGGATTATGACCTCATTCTGATTATGACCTCGTTTTGATATTTTTGCTTCTCTGTGGACTCTGCTTTCTTGTTTGCCTCTGCCCTTTCTTCAGCACAGATTTGTTTTTCACTGCTAATCTTACAGAAGTCGCTTAGGATTTATGTGGGTTTCTTCTATTCCTTTTTTCTCAGAGCAAGCATATTCTGTAGGCTTTAATTATGGTATTTTAAGATTCTCTACCAGTGAATCTTAATAGAGTCTTCCACACAGTTCAGAGAGAGAATGACACAGGTGTGGCACAGGAAGCTCTAAACGAGCTAAAAGAAGAATTTTAAAATTAGAATAAATGGTGCAAGAACAAAACTATGCTACAAGGGCAAATGATTTCCTGTTGCAGTTATTGTCAGTACAGGATATGTGCTACGCATGATGCAGGGATGCAGAAGAATGTTTATATGGTTTTAGCACTGCTGTTTACGTAAAGTTTGGTAGTATTGGTAACATAGACTGGTAAACTGGAGAGTTGACTAGAGAGTTGAAAAAGTGTTAAACTTGGAGGAGAGGGATCCAGAGTAAAGTAAAATAGGCTTTTACAGTTCTACTCAGTAATCCAACCGTTCAGCTTGGCTCCAGGCTAACAGGCTAACATTAAGACGGGGAGGGGGTCGGGGTGTGACACGAAACACAGAGCTGGAAGGGAATGGAGGCAGACCATGTCCACATCCTTAAGCATATCCAGGGCGCTGGGCTTTTGCACGTGTCCAATCCAGGTTAAAACATATTTATGGAAAGTTACGTACCAAAAGAAAAATCTTAGCATAGTTAGGAGACATCAAAAACTTTAAAAGTAATTGCATTAAATATTTTTTCTTAAAGCTGCAGACATCATACATCATTTTAATTGATGAATGAGCTGCAAATCTGTGTTTCACAGCTGCACACAAAAGGGTTTATTTTTGTGTTGGAACTTTTCTGTTCCAGTGTCGTCTATACTGTTGTTGCCACTGGCTGATCTGTAAATAAATTCAGATTCCTTCCTCTGAAATAATTTTATTGTATCATGTTTTGTATACACAGTGTTTCTATAAACATTTTCATACCTGTAGCTGTACTGGAACACCTGTTCTCTATTTTCTTTCATATTTTTTCTTAACACTTGGAACATGTTTACAACAACCTTTTGAAACAGTTACTATCCTCTTTGTGTTCAAATGATTCATAAAGAAATTGTGTCTGCTTGAACTCTTCACAGATTGGAGGGGCAGAAGACTAAATCTAGTGTTTTTAAAAAAATTAGTTAAGTAATGTTTTATTGAGTAGCTACTTGATTTTTGTCATTGTTACTCTTGTTCTTCTGCACCAATCTTTCTTCCTCCTTACGAGCTGATAATCATGTGAAATCAACTTCGTATATTTAACAGGAACTGTGTCTGTACTTACTGGGGGATTTTGCAAAAAATAAATTAGCAGATTATGTGTAGGGTCTGAGGCAGAAAATTCCACAAGCTAATGCAGAATTTAACATGTGGTTTATTAATTAAATCTTCTTTTAAAAGTGTTTTCACTGAATGTAGTTGAGCACTAGACATTATGCCTGTTATAGTCCAGTCTGTTTTACCGGCCTATCATAAAGAATGTTATGTGATCAAGTACCATTTATCATTGACTTTAAGACACTTGTGGGACATTCCCATTATAATTGAAAAGTATGTTTAATTCCGTTGGCTGGGAACTGCCATCATGTTTTGTGAAGTAATTATTGACTCTTAAGAGAGTGTCTGAGGCTGTGCTACTCTGCTCAGAAAAAAAAAGAATGAAGAAAATCATTGTTGTAGAAGAACCTGCAATTTGAAAGAGATGAGGGAAACTGGGCCGTATTCTGCATAGACAATAGCGCTATAAAGTTTGACTGAGTAAGATAAGGGTTACTGTATTGCTAAACGACCTAAGAATACATGATTTTCCATGTTCTCTAAGCCTTTGGGGTATTGTCAGATCAAATATTTAAAATTTTCTGCCCAGAGAGCAGAGAAAGTATTTCAAAGTTCAAGACCCTCTTACAGTTACTTGTCTTCAGGAGCAGTGTTTTTTCACTGAGCAGTTAGCTCAGTGCTCTTCATAATACTGCAAGAGTTACCCATAATAAGGAAAACAGATCGGTAGGAAGGAGAGCCATAAAGGAGTAAAAGAATCGGAGGAAAAGTAAATAATATTTTTATTATTTGCAACGTAAAATAATAATTGTATGCATTTGCTAGGGGGGCTGAAGGGAAGCCCTGACAACATTTTAGTCCAAGTTCTCTAGGTTGTATGCTCAGCTGCATTATCACAAAAAGAGCCAAAACAAGAGCAGAAAGAGTAAAAAATACCTCTTCAGCTTGCAGTAAGCTATGTGCGGACACATTATTTCATGGGTAACTTTACCTAACTATATTCCAGTCCTCAAGTCTCCTGTCCGATGGGTACCTATGCCCACAACCTTGCTCTTTAAACATACCCCAGCAAAGTTTTCCTTATGTAGCCTGTAGCAAACAGTCACATGAAGCTTAGTCATCTGATTGCTCTCATCCCCACATCCTGTTTAGAGCCTAAAATTTATACGCACATCCACATCCATTTTCTTCTTCAAAATAAGCTAGTGGAGCATTTCTTTAAAGATTCATTCAGGCAGATGTGTTCAGTCGGCTAGTTTCCCACTGCTTTTTTCATCCTGTCTGGAGCACTACCTTTAAAAGGTATTTTGCTCTTCGTAGCCTTTCTGGCTGTGCTTCTGCTTATGGACATGCTGCAGGCCTGCTCCATGCGCACTGGGTGTATGAGAAAGGGCTAAGCAAGAGCAAAACATAGACAGTTGAGAACAGAATGAGGAGAAATACAATTTAGGAGAAGGATATGGAATAGCGATGACAAAAGTAAAGGTGAAAAATAAGAATGAAGTAATGAAACAAGGGTTAATATCAGCAGTAAGGAGAGCAGAGGGAAGGAAGAAGAAACTGAGAACGTAAGAAGACATGAATGAAAGGAGAAAATGGATCCTGTCTGAAAAAGCCTCACTGTTTTTTTCATCTTAAAAGGTGTAAGTGAAGCTTCAGAAGCAATGAGAGTGTTAAGAAGTGTTAGTTTATTTTAGCTAGGTTAAAAAAAAAAGTAATACAGAGCAGAGGAGACCACAAGAGTGTTTAAATAAAGGGGCATTACAGACTTTGAGGGGGGAGCCTGCTGCCTGCTGTCTCATGGGCTGAGATTCTAAACTTCCTGTCATTTCTGTCCAAGTTTCTTCTCCTTCCTCTTCCTCTCAGTTAGCTGTAGACACACTGTCATAGAGCATAACCACCATTTTTTAAGTTTTCTTCCTTTAGGTGCAAGAATAAACATAATATCTTTTTGTTCTTGCTTATTCATTGTACGTTATCCTGACTATAAATTTTTTTCCCGGTAGTTTTTCGAGTGCTAAAATGTTCAATGGGGTGGCAAAAGCAATTTCATTGAAGTCATCTAGAATTTCACTCTGAGAAAAGAAACATTGGTTTTTATTCTTCTCCAGACTTTTTGATGATAACAGACCTGGAACAAGATCTCTGTGCGCATGATTGTGTTCGTTCTTTAGGAACGAGGGAAAGGGTGAGGGTTGCGTAAATCTTGCAAATGAATATTTTTCCTCTTGGATAATCCAGTTTCTAGTCCAATAATCTACTTCTGTGGAACAACAATGCAACTGAAATGCTTTTCTATTTTAGACTGTACGTCAGTTCCCGGATCAGTAGAAGTACGAGAAAATTCTATGCATGCTGTATACATCAGGCACTTTTTTGAAACTGTGTCCTCTTCTGGGTACTCTTGAAAATACAAAGTTTTAATGATGATCTTTCTTTGTGTTGCATCAGTCTTGCACAATCCTTTCAAATTTGCAGGTCTGGTTCATTGCTTTCTTTTAGGATATAAACCAGTAAAAACAGATGTCTGCAACAGAAAAAGAAAAGAATGAGAGCTCATTCCTTGCATTCGCATAGACAATTTCTGTGGCTAAATTGAGCTTTTTGGGTGACACCCAATATGAAGTAAAATGAAGACAAAAGAGCAGTATTCAGTGAATATAAAATTAGAAGTAATACAGTGGTTAACATTACATAATATATACTCTGTCTCATTAAAAGTTGAAAATATGTGAAATACCTCAGATAATAGAATGCAAAAATGTTAGCAAGTGTTTAAAAAAACTGATCTTGTCATGTGTGAGAAACTGAACATTATTTGATTTAAAAATATATGAGTTGAGTCCACACCTCAGTCTATACCTAAGCAAAATTTAACAGGATTGTGTTATAGAACAGGCTAATTTAAAAGGCAGTTGATTTGTTAAGTATTCCCAGTTCTCACTGCATTTCAGGATTTAGCGCATCCTTTTATTTTTTTTCAATCCTTTGTAAGTTTTCAGAGCTCCCAGAAGACAGTCCATAGTGTAACATCAAAATGTTTAACCCCACTTCTGTGCACAGAAGAAGCCGGGTTTCAATTGCAAACTAGTAAGTTACTTTGCAGATGTAAATGGAATATATATGACTTTAGCCTGTACAAAATTTAAATCCCAGTAATCAGAGAACGTGATGACTTTGTAGATATTACCATGCTGAGACTTCCATACTTTTTTATAGAGTTAGCTAATTCAAATTCCTCTGTACTATGCTCTACTTAAATTGTAGAGGAATCTATGGGAGTGGGGTTTTTTTTAAGTTTGCAGATAAATTTAAAGCCAGGTCAGTTCTAACCTTTAGTAAAAGCTTTTCTTTTGGTCCCCAGTTATCGATTCTGTTGTAAAAGCACGTCACTACTATTTTTCTGGACAAGAAAAGGAGGAATAGGAATCACTTGCTCCTAGAGTCAAGAGGGAAGATTTTCTTGATGAGACTCAAAGCTGAAATGTACATCTTAACTAACTAGTTTTCTGTAGCATGTACAGGACTTGGACACTAAAGGAGATTGGCTTTTTGTAGAGGACAGGCACTTTTAAGCTTCTTGTACAGATTTTAAAAAAAAAAAAAAATGGAGGAGAAAACAGAAAAGGACATGGAAGTAAATAGGGTAAAACATCTTTTTTTCCATAGACAGATCATTCCAGACTTGCCTGCTTTCTTTCTGTGATACAGGAACTGCTTTTCTAGACAAAAAAAATTGTTTTAACTGAAGAAGGGAGGAATTAGTAAATTAATTGTCAGAAAGACAAAGAAGTACCTCAGAGGAAAAGGTGGCAATATGTTATGCTGAATGGCAGGGGAAAGTTGTTAAGTCTCTGCCCAAAAATTGATATTGAAACTGATATTGTTTAATATTTTCATTAGTGATCTTGGCACAAAAACTAGAACTTGCTAATGAAATTTGTTGACATCACAAAGTTGGGAAACAGTCCCTATAGAGTGATGTCATACTGGAATAATTGGATGACCTTGAGGAGTAGAGAAATAAAATGGGATAAAATAGAATAATGTAAAATACCAGGTCATGTGCTTAAGGACTAATAGGACAGGCTCTCTGATACAAGCTCAGAGCTTGTCAGATGGAAGGTGAGAGAATTTGAAAGAACTGGATGTATAAGCCAAAGAAAGGATGACTCTGAGCCATTGATTTGAGGTTACTGTGGAAAACATAAATTCAGTCCTGAGTAAATTCTGCCCTATATTTCTTGTACAGATAAGGAAGTACTAATGCCACGTGTGGTACATATGGTTGGTGGAACTTTATCTCTAAAACTGAGAACTCATCTGAAAATCCACATACAAGAAATTGGACTTAGAAGAGTTATAAAAAAATATTTTTAAATCCCTACTAAAAGAGAGAGATGGACAAGAGACTGAAAGAACTTGGGTTGTTTAGTTTAGACAAGTGAAGCATAAAAGACCTTACAAACTTTGATTACTTGTTGAAGCACATGACAGGAAAGGAAGCTTGTTTTAATTAAGAAAAAAAGAAAAGTTTTGTTTTGCTAAGAAATTACTCTAAGCTGGGTATGAATAAATTTAGATTGGAAATTAGAGGAAGTTTTTTAACAGTCTAAACCTCTAAACATTGCTAAGAGAAAATATGATGTGCAAAGGACACATTATAGAATGGAACTTGTTTTGTCCTGTGTTTCATTAAGCTGTAGTTAGAGCACACTCAGGTCTGAACTGCCTCGTATATGCTAGCTCAAAGTACTGGTAGGTTAAACCAGACTGATGCTGGTGGTAGAATTGTTCGATTTCTCCACTGCACTGCAAGTGACAGGTAGGAGCACTGTGCCAGACAGAGTGTGCTCTTAGTGGGTTCTCGTGCCTCTTACAAGAGAGAGACAGCAGGGTTGAGGCAAATGCCTCCCGTCTCCATCTCATGGCACTGTAGAGTTGCAGGTCTGCTTTACTGCTTCCTTCCCACTGAGGCTTCTGATTTCCACATCTTCCGTTCCCTGTGCCTGTTTTATAAGCCGTATCTGAATGAATGATAGTGTTGTTAAATATACAGAGACTTTTTTGGTTTTGTTTTGAACTATGTGTAGTATCACTTTCTTTTCAGCAATGATACATTAATGAAATGTATTTGTATCACTGCAAAACCCTGCTGGAAAATAAGCACATTCCATTTTAATTCAGTAATGCTTGCTGTAACTGGTTGGCTTGCTGTTCTCCTTCCTATTTAAGCAGCGTGTTCTTGTATTTGTCCTTGCCAGCAAATAGTCAGTGTTCTCATTAAGAACTTGGGGAATGACATATTGCTAGAATTCAGCTGCCAGAATGGACCCTTACTTGGCTTCTTGATGTACAGTAGGCCAGCCTAGGAAGAGCCTGTCATTCCTTAAATGTTTGTTCATAATAATTTGTATTTATCTTGCCTAGTCATCTTTCAGTAATCTCGAGTGCAGTGACTACAGTAACTACTCTTTATAGTTAATATTTTGCCTAGCTTGAGTAAGTTGGCTCTACGGAGCAACTTTACAAAGGAAAAGGCAGTAGAGAGTGATACTCTCTAGAGCGCTACATGGCTGCACCGGGGGGATTCTTAGCCTGCTGCTCTATAGGCTGCCCAAGATCTCCTCATTCCCTATGCTGTCCTTTTAAATCCTTCTCCATTCTTTTCCCACTCTTACGGCAGAGAAACTGAATGCATTTTCTTGCAGAAGGGTCCTGTCAGATTATGAGAAGAAGATTTGGAGCTTTTCTTTTTTTTTTTTGGAAGATGACTGCCCAGATGTCCTTCAGAACTCCAGATAAATCCAGTTCAGAGTTATACCTTCCACGCGAAGCAGCCTGAGTACATTCCTGGGTTAACGAGTACAGCCAGCTCTGAACTGGCAAAGTTCAGGCTGTTCTTTGTACAAACTGCATTGAATATTTTAATCTCCATTTCCTTTTCAAAGAACAGTGAGCTCACAATATTCAGGCTTATTTTTACTCTTGCAGTGATTTATAAATCCTCTGCCTCTTCCAGGTGTTATTTAACTTTGTCTCACAGTGTCTCTGTGAAGTAGGGAAATATTGCAAATGCTGGGCCAGGTGTTCTGGATGAATAGTTTGTTCACAGGAAATGCAATTTCCATCTGAAAACAAAATATTTGTGAATTCATCTTCAATTTAGTTCATAGTTTTGGCCAAAAATAACTGTAAGAAATAAGTTATTTAGACTTTTTAAGAACTAAAGTTACATCTTTCTCTTTTAAAACACCAAATATTAATTTATTGATACGTTTATCAATTAAAATCTGCCCACTGTAGAATGAAATCTGTTATTTCAAGTAAAATGGAAGTAGAATGTTATTTTACTAGTAATAGTTCTTGTATTCATTATGCACCATAGCCTGAATTATTTTGTAGGTACTCATGTAAACCTATTTTTTACTTTCTTTCTTTATACGATGAAATTTCTTGCTTTAAATGGAAACAAACAAACAAACAAAACCAAAACCAACAAAACAAAAAAAGCCCAACCAAACAAAAACCAAACCAAAAAAGCCTGCATTAGTATTTCTATTTTATTCATGGGAAAACTGAGGAACAAATTTTATAGGTTGTGTGCAAAACCAGTCTGTCGTAGACCTGGGTACGAAGCTTAGACTTTTCAGACTTTTTTCCCCAAGACTCTCCTTGTGTTCTAATCAGGAAAGTGAAACTTTCCTTTCTCTTCTATCCATTTTCCTTAAACTTTGTGTAATAACCATAACTTACTGAAAAATTCCTTTGCTGCACTGTGAGCTGGTGCGTACTTAACATGTGGAAGATGGTGAGTGTGGATGCGGGAGGGCGAGGTCTCACGGCGTAGGATCAGGAGTCTTGCCAAAGGCGTAGCTGAGACCAGGCTTTTGTGTTCCCTGCAGAGCCCATACTCTGTGTGGGAGGTTTTAAGTTAACCCTGACGCTCTCTGGTTCTAACTTACATTTTAAGTGTTCTCATTCACATGTGGAAATTGGCTTTCCTTTAACTGCTCCCCTAATGGCTATTTCGATGTGAATAAATAAACATCTGTACTAATGGCACTTGCTAGAATTGTCATGGTACTTTAACACAATTTTCAGAAGCCAGCCAGAAAGTGTCAGATCCTTCTTCTATCAATTTTTGATAGTGCCCAGCAGACAGTGTTTATAGAAGGAAATCAGCTAAATGTGGGGTGATCTTTCTCACATAACTTTCTATTTTCCAGTGATAAGCCTCAGATTCAGATCACATAGTAGCCATTATCCATAACAGACATAGTTGCCACTATGAGTTTGTTTAATCCTGTTTTGAAGTTATTAATGGGTTTTGACCCACAACATCCTGCAGCATGAGGGTTCCACAACTTGGCATTTCTTGAAAAAGTGTTTATTCCATTAAAGTTGGTTCCTTACAACTTTATTGAGTTAGTTTATTCCTGTGTTATTGTTCCCTCCTCATCTTCTCCATACCATTCGTGGAGACCTCTGTCATAACTTCCTTTATTTGTGTGTAGATAGTCTAATTACTGTTTCCTGCACATTTGTCCTTTTGTTTTCTGAGTCTCCTCTATTCTACTTTTAAACCATATTAACTTTTTTGGAGGGGAGGGTTAGAGTTCTGTAGTAGTTTTTACTTACTCTGAACACTTAGCCTGCAGGTTGTTTAAAACAATGCATTATTTCTTTGAAAGCATTTTACCCTTTCAGTTGCTTTTTAATTTCCTTTCAGTGAAAGTATTTTATATGCAATTTTTGTTTCTTAAACTATATCAGTATTCTGACTGAACTTTTAAACTATTTTTATCATCTATATTCTCACACCCAATTACATAACAGCTCTGTGGCAAATACATTATTTAGAAATAACTTAGAGCACTGTATTTGTTTTTGAACAGTAGGTAGCCTCTGAGAATAATGAAGGAACCAGCACTGTGTGACTTGTCAGCCCTATGGGGATCTTCTGGTATTTCTATCTAGACTGCTAAGAATTTATGGACCCCACATTGAGTCCGATGTTTCAGGGAGTACGTTTTATCCTGTTGTCTTAGGAACGGCCTAGAATATTTTGTGCTGGTTCGTAAGACCATCTAAGAACGGAAGCAGATTGCAGGTTATTCGTGGTTCGTCTGAAAATAATTTTAAGATCTTAGTAGATATGTGCTCATTTTTTTCCCCTACAGTTCCATGCAGTTTCCCACTGAGGTGTTATCAGGGTTGTTTGCACTTCATTGTATGTACAATGCAAAACAAACTACATACGTAGTTAGGCCCAGCTCTGTAGTCCCAAATATCCGTTCTGATGGTGAACACGTAGTAGCTTCGATAGTGGCGTAAACTTCAATTACAAATACACATTTGAGATGCAATAAAGTCCATGAATGGTGAAGTACTGTCTGCACAGAGGTGAGTGCCAAAACCCTTGTTTGATTTCACTTGGATCAGAATTCCATCTCCAATGTGTTTTTCCTGCTTTTGATTGCGACAATGCATATTAAATTGATTGAAACACAGAGATACTTTGAGACAATAGGATAATAATTTATTTCCACAATTGTCAGTTGTATGGATTATGCAGGAGGGAAAGCAGCCAAGACATGCTGACATATTTAAGACATCTAGGAAGGGAGTATGCAGTTAAAAAAAAATATGCATCCAAAGTACACAGGTATAAACAAAATGTTTCTGGACAGTAATAAAGTACCAACACGAATTGTTCATTTCCTGATACTCATAGGTATTCTCTATTACACAACAACCAGAAGACAAATCAGCTGCAGGTTTTTTTTGTTGAAACTGGGAGAGAGACCATATGGGGTTTTTATTACCCAATTCATGCAAACGTACCTTATACCAGACATAAGCAAATAGCACATGGTCAGAAATTGATGTCAGAGAGACTGTGGCCTGCTGGATTCAAGAACAAATTTCAGATCACCTGCTGTATGTAGTACTTCTGAAATCATTTCAGTGCTGCCAGTGAAGGACTTGCATAGTAGGGTAATTTGGCCTCTTAGCTTAGTTAAGTAAAGTGAAATATGAATATATAATTTTTATGAGTCTGTCCAAAGTATGTGAAATAGGAATGTCGTAAGTGATACCAATAGGCATGCTTTCAAGCCATAACTGTATAGAGTTAAAATACAAACTCCTTCTAATGACTATTATTGCTGATATCAATTTATCCTCAACAATGCCGACAGTACAGGACATGAACCCTGGCTTTTGATGGCAAAAGAGGTTTAAGGTGCATATGTGTCAAAAAACCCCCTTATATTCATGGAACTACTCAGAAGTGTACATCTCTCATTTCTTTTTTACATGCTGTAATCACAGAGTATTTTATATAGATTTGGAAATAGCAGATCTAATTTCCTCAATTCTCCACATTTTTAGTAAAAACATTTAAATTAATTTAAGTTCCCTTTATGTTGCTGCAATGTGTACCTTAATGTAAATAAAAATGAGGCCAAAAAAACTTTGGGAACAAAGGCTTCTAAACGTTTTAAACTATATATGTATCCCCACCACATTTCTGCCTTTTCATCATACCTTTTGGTCTCTTTCTCTTTTGGAAGCAAATATGAGTGTCTTGTGATAAAGTGTACGTGACATTATAAGCACATTCTCTGAAATATTTATATACCTGTGATTGTTTATGTTTGTGTAAAGCTGTTGCTCTTGTTTTTCCATTTAATCTATCCTTTCGGCTGCATTCCTTACAGCTGAAAGAAGCTTTTAGAAGCACAGCAGAAAATTTAAAAATATGTATTTGTGAATCTTTCCAGACCTAACTAAAGAAACCTTTATTCTCTCACTTCAGAGCCCTCTCTTTGTCTCCAGAAAAATTAATACAAATATTGATCTCTGAAGTTCTTTGTCATTAGTTACCCAAAACTGGTCTTCCCTCTACTTAGAGGATACGTTTCAAGTGCCATATTAGTGTCTCACAAAATAAATGCAAGTGCTAAAACCCATTGAAGTTCATAGAGAATCTCTGAATTCCCAGCCTTAACAAGGGATCTTCCTTTGTGGCAAAGGAATTGGTTTTTGGCAGAGATTTGTTTATTGCAGCGGGACTGACTTACACAATAAGGCTACATCTAGGCTGATGCAGCCAGCGAGCGTTCCTGGACACCGACACTCCATCCTCTGTGTTGTTGGATACTTAGCACCTTGCGCCAACCTAGCTTCTGCCCCTTAATGCTCTCCCAAACAGTTCCCAGGGATGGTTCAAGAGTCAGCGTGGTCAAGGGCCCGTTCCCACTCGGCAGTTTGGCAAAAGCCACCCGGTATGGGAAGATGAAATAGTATGGCTGCAGCGCTAGTGCGTAAGCAGCTCTATGGCAGAACTAGGTAAGCAGGAGGCACAGAGTTCTTACTCTTCTGCTGCAGTTGATAACTGTAGCTGAGTGTTGAATTAGAGCTGCCAGTTTTGCTGTGAGACAACTCATTTCAGAAGTCTCAGGCAAAATTTGAGGACTTAAGGACTGTCAGTAATTTCCCACCACACCTAATGCTCTTATTTGGACCATCAACTGAACATGTCCAGAGCAGGCTCAGTGCTTCCCAAGCTTCTTAAGCCTCCTGAGCCCGTTCTGCGCCAGTGGATCCATACATGTATAGGAAACTAAAGTTACCATTACGTGTGTTGTGCAAGAAGCAAGGTGGCATGCTCTGCGTATGTAGGTTGTTTTTACAGAGTATACAGTAAAAATGATGTATCCCTTCCTCACGGTCCTCACTGTGTATATGCTATGCACCAATTTTCTCGTATTTCTGTTCAAATAGGCTTATGAAAGCTTATGCTGGCTCAAAATTAAAAAAAATTCCTCTGGAACTTGTTTTCATTGCTCCTCACTGTAGTTTTTTTCTTTAGCCTTTGTATTTTTAGCCTTGAAGAATTCATATTTTCGTCATTGTCCATATAATTGTTGTACAACATGCACAGTTAAGATCCCCAAACTAATCCATTGCTAGGAAAGTGTTCTCAGTCAATGAGGCTGGGGTTTTGTTTCGGTGTTTTTTTTTTTTTTCCCATAAGTTTGTTCAGGACCTGTACATTTGTTTGTGCAGTTTGTGTGACAAAGTAAATTAAAGAAAATAGATGACAGAATTTCCTTTGCCAACTACCTGCCTTGAAATCAATTTGAAACATGGAAACCATTTCAGCCACAAAAATACAGGCAAAACTTTTTGTTGATCTTTCCACTTTAAATCTCACTCTACCATTCTTTTCGTCAGATGTTGAGATTCTTTCTGAAATACTCACTTTTGTAGCATAACGCCACAGAAACTATTAATAAAGAAAACATCTGGGAAAAAATATTTTATTTGCTTACCATCATCATCCTCTGTGGTTTCACTTTGAGATAAAATTTCATTAACATGTTACCATACAGCTTGCAGAATTTTATGAATACTCTGATTTAAAGAAAAAATAAGTATCTGAGATAGCAGAAACCTCTTGGATGTGGCATGCACGCTTAGAGACCATAATGCCCTGGAGAAGCATCTAGGATATATGAGAGTGGCCTATTGGTTGAAGCCAGGTGTCCTGTTTCAAAACACATACAAACTAAATTGTATATTAGAATATCCAACCTGCAGATGTTGGATACTTCTCAAACACAAAAGCATTTAGAAAGAAGCAATTCTTAAATAGATGTGTGCCTCTTACTAGAATGTATTGTAACTTGAAAAATGACGCTGAAAAACAGCACCCTCTTACTGATTTTTGCCTGCCCCCTGTGTAGTTATGGATGCTTAATAGGAGTCTGATACTTCTATTTCTAAAATGTCAGAGCTTGCCCGTATACTAAGAGCAAGAAAGCTTGCATGCTTTTAAGCCCCAGTATATACTATGGCTGTAAGGGAAGAGGTCTGTGAAATTTCTTTCGAGTACCAAAAGCATTTGTGGCAACATAGCTCAGTGGTGCTGATTTGGTATGTTTAACATAACCAGTTATTGGTGAGGCTTTTTAGCTGTGATTAACACAAACACTCCAGACTTATCCAGGAAATACCTCTGTACTTTTTCATACCAACACGTAATCTTTGCCATTGCCAAATTTACTGCATTTTCTGTAAACAAATCCAGGTGACATGGATATTGCTGTCCATAATTAAAGCTGAGTAAGAGTCAGAAAGGAGGAAAATGTCCTAAACTTGTTGTCACTGAAGTAATGACAAACTACTTAACTTTGGCTGAGAGCAGGGCTGATTCATCAGAGCTTCTCTTGAGCAGGCAGTACTCAGGGTGCACTGAGTACATGGTTGTGGTAGCGCTTGACTGTTTTACCGTAACCAGCATACCCATCAAACCAAATCCCTTGACAGTAGTCTCACTTTTTTTTTCTTAATACACTTGTTCTTAACTGACAAGCAAACATTTTAGAAAGTAAAAGAAGAACATGTAAACACAAATAGAAAATATCTCAGTCACATTTGCCAAATTACTTTATTTATATTATGTCTACAGATGAAACTGGGTGCCAGAAAAGAGATACTGCATCAGACCTTATTACTTATACTCCAGCTGCCAAGGAAAAAGTTTTATCAGTAGCCTTTAGTAATATTTGGACCAAAAATACATGGATGTGCAGCTTTCAGCATTTTGTACGATGTAGACTGCAGCTTCTCTCACAGGTCCTCTGTTTCTGGAACAGCGTTAGAATCCGAAGGCTGAATGAACACCACAGGAATATTCTCGGACGTCCATCCTTTAGGAGTCCTATTGAAGGATCTTCTGGTAGCAAGAGGGTTTGCAAGGATCATGAATCTGGGATCATTTAGCATCAGTAGGTTAAAATCTGGTACCTTGAATTTAACCAGCTTTGATGCTCTCTCAAAACCACCAAAGGGAGTGGCAACTCTGTAGATATTAGAGAAATAAAAGTAAAATATGATTTTAAAAATACCTTGTTTTCCTCCCAGGAGCTGAAAAGAACAGAAGCTATTTTAATGACACAGATTTGGTACAATTTCTTGTTTACATTTTCAAGCTTTTGGGAAAAGTATTATGATTGTTTTTCTGGCAAATTCTTTTTAAAATCCAACTTATTTTCCCTTAGATAAAGCCTTCAGCCCTCTTCAAAATTCAAATGGACAGAAAAGCTGAGGGAGAAAGATGTTGCAAGAAAACCTTGTCCTTGGTGAGTCACAGTTACTACACGTATTTCGTTGGTGATAAGTGGTAAGTCTGAAAACATCGTTCAACATATTCTCTCTAGATGGTAATTAGTTTAGGAAGTTCTCACCCCATTTTCTCCTATCCCCAGTTGCTTGTTCCTCCCACTACACTACATTTCAGCACCATATTGTTGTACCAGTTAGAATGTATGTGGATTGTGCTATAAACTTGGGTCACTTCTGGGTTAAACAGAGACTCTTCAAAACAAAGGAGCATTTTAAAATCCAAATTATTTCAGCAATCTTCTTTATATCATTATGCTCAAACAATTGTAGCAATACAAGTGAGGAGGCAGTAAAGCGTAATGTGAAGCCGGAAGGAACAGCCAAAGACAACAGGCTCTGGAAAGGAGGGGAATGGGTGAGGACTTCTTACACCAGCTTTGTTTCTGAAGAAAATGTTTATGTAACTAAACCTTGAAACACTGGCTGAAATTGGCCCCTAGTCTTCGACCAGTATTTTTTGTGTTATTTAAATGTAAATGTTCCCTCAGGCGATAAGCCTGAGAAACTAAAAGATAAGAAATACTAAGCAGGAACTGACTGTTACATACATTTGCAAATATTTTAAAACAACAGTATTTCCAAATACCGCCCATGATTCTTCTATATTTGCAGGTTTCTAGACTGAAAAAAAATGCCCTGAGTTTTTCTGTCACTTTTTCCAGACTCCTTTGTATAAGCAAACATGACCAAACAGACTATTACATGTGCTCTGCATTTTGATCAGCTGTGTAACTTTGCTGGGAGTATTCTGGGCAGTTAAGAGTGTCAGATTTTTAAGCTACACATGAGCACCTGATTTCTGCAAAGCTAGACACATAGTGGCATGCAAAAATGAATTTTTGTTGAAATGGAATTTCACCAGCCTTGGTAGATTTTGTGTATTTGATACAAAACAACAGATCTGCTGTTATATATTTCCAGTGGCTCCAGGTATTACAGCAGAAGCCCAGAGAAATTAATACCAAGAGGAACAAAAAGAGATCATTTGAAGATCTGACTAAGATTTTCAGCAAGATAACTCTAGATAAAACAAAATAAATAGGGAGAATTAAGTACATACACACACACAAAAAAGAGATTAGTTCAGAAAAATGAGTCTGTGACCTAAAAGAAATGGTACTGCTGTATCATTACACAGATAATTCACTGAATTTTGGTACGAGCAGCATTTGTTGAAGGGGATGGTGTTAAGTCCAAAGGGCCAATCATGTAAGATATGAAAAATCATGGAAGTTCTGGGCATGCACGCTTACTGAGTGGAGAGCGTTGCTTTGAATTAAGCTCTTAAACTGTTTCTCAAATGAAGATAAGATTTTGCAGAAGCAGCCAGTCCAGGCATTAAACTCTCTTGAGGTCAAAGGAAATTCTTTATACAGAGTGCCTGTGGTATCAAGCTTTTATTGTGAAACTGTCTTCTAGGTCACAGTGTCAAATTGGATACCGTATGATACTGATTAAAAATAATTGCTTGGTAATTGGCACAGAGTGAATGTGGTGATCTACATCTTACAGGATAATAAAGATTGTTTTAATTGCTGCTCTAATTACGATACACGTTCTCACATTTTTGTAATATTTAATTCTCATCTATATGTAAATTAAAGGGATGATCAATATGAACAGAATAATAATCGATGTATAAAATGCAAAACAATGCTGTAGTGTAAAACTTCCTCTTTGCAATATTTTTGAGTTTTAAATACAGAATGTTTCTGTAGGTAACAGAAATAGGAGGGTGTTCTATGGAAATACAAATGTCTTTTGTGGGAAGAAAAACCACCGTGTAGTTCCTATATAAAGTCTTGCCTCAGAGAATTATGCATTCCTGCATGCTAGGCAGAAGCACATGATGATCGACATAAAGGAGACTACAGTAATTGCCTAATAGATGTTGGTTGTCCTTTACAGCAGCAGTATATTTTTGTGAGCAATAACTTGTCTGACAACATGGTGTTGTAATGACCTGTGTTGTGTGCACATCAACTGTATCACTTGAGCTCTGATTCATTGTATACAAGCTTAAAACTCATGTAAAAAATTACAGTAGTCACTGCTCCTTAATAAGGGTGGAAATGCTGGTTCAGAGCCATAGGAAATGGCACCAGGAAGCGTAAGAGATTGTTTAATACTCGCTTTGCATATTCCTAAAAAGTAGGTGTGTGATTTAAGAATAGCAGGCACAACCATGTTTATTTTTAGCTGTTGTTTGAGCAGGGCTTCTTTCTTTTTTTCCTGCAGTCTTTTTTATTGAATATTATATTGTCTCAGCATAGGAGACTACGTGTAGTTGGTTGTTTGGAAAAGTCTGAAGAAATGTTTTAACTGTAGTGGATTAGCACCTTCAATTACGTAATTATAAAAAATGTGAGTTTGGCATTTTAAAATGGGACTGTCAGAACATTCTGCTTATTGTTAATTCTGTGCAAAAAGGAGACATGGGGCAAAGACCCTGGCCCTGCAAAATGCTCAGAGCTTCATGGTAGTTCAGTGCAAGAGCTAATGCCAATTTCACAGAGGTATTTAGGTGCTAAGGAACTGGTTAAGCACCCAGCTTCCAGTAATCTCACATTAGTTCTAGTTAGCACCCAAAATTCCTTGGAGGCTCTGGATCTTAGCATTTTTACAATTGAGTTCAGAATCCATTAATCAATAAAAACAGAGCTCAGTCCAGATGGACTGGATTCTTGCAGTGTTTTTGAAACAGTAGTCTTTGGGAGTTGAGAAAGCTGAGCAAGAATTTATCTGGTAGGAGAGGCAGAACTAGTCAGGCTTGCTTGTCTTATGTGACTAAGATGTAGTGCTTTGTATATTACTCATAATCCTACCTTTGACATTTTATCCAGCTCCAAGAAAGCAGATGGAATAAAGGTACTGATTTAACTAATATTACAAACTCCTCAACAAATGTAGATTCATGCTGTCTTTCCCACAGATGATTACTAGGTGCTTCCACACTGGTAAAAGAGGCAAGGAAAATTTTCACCAATGAATAGTTCTTCAATCCTAGTAGGAATTAATCACCAAGAGAAATCAGATGGCTTGGCTCTGTTCTGCAGCATTTCTCTGCTAGCACAGATGAATTTTCGTCCAGGAGGAGGAAGGGTAGCCTGATCTGAACAGTCTGTTCAGAGATCCTCAGAACCCAATTTCTCTGATCATGCTCTGTGTCTAGTGCTATGTGCTGTTAAACCATTACTGGCTGTCTCACTGAAAGCTGTGCCTCCGAAGGCAAATGTGCTTGACATCTGCTGCCACCGCTCCTTCCTTCATTAACCTGCCAGCATTGCAAGATCCCTGCGGCGTAAAACGCGTACTAGACCCCAACTAATACCTCCATGAATTCCTTAGTTCTGATTTCACTACTATTATAAAGATTGCAGTGCCACAGAGTCAAGAGTCTCCTCTTCATTGCTGGCAGTGGAAAAAAAAATCTGAATGCTGTTTAGTGCTGAATATACTTTTAAGCCATGCATGTGTGTGTCTGTTCCAACACATCAGACATCCCTAGCTGCTAAAGTTGTGTTGCTTTTACAGTTTGTTGTGCAACAAGGAAAGCTGAAAGGAACCTGAACATGGCCTGTGAAGTCTGAGTGTCATTTTAACAGATACCACTGAATGAACTGGGAAGAATCTCAGGCCCTTTTCCTTTGGGAGACCTATGCATCACACTTACTGGTAACCACACCCTCTCCTGACTAATGATGACTGTACCAGTGTTTTGCAGGAGAACAAGCATAATGGCACTTTATTGAATGATGAAGCATGATAGAAAGCCTTGATTGATACCCTCACTGATAACAAAATGGTGCCATTATATTGCACTTTACTTAATACGGTATCATTTGCTTTCTCTCCAAGACTGCAATTGAAGTGAAGGATGCTGTGACCTAGATGCACAGAATGACTTAGTAGGATCTAGACACAGAAGTCCAAAGGGATATCTCACCTTGTGCGCAAAGCCCATAGGCTGCTAAATTCCTGAGATGCCTAATGTTTTCCTTACACAAATGCTCAGATCTGCCTTTATCTTGGGTATACTGGCAGCTGCACCTGTCTTACACCAAAGCTCATCTGTGATTCTCTAATTAATAATCTTTTGCCTAAACTTCCATGCTTGAAAATACACATAATATGCTACTGCAGCAAGCTTTGAGTAAAATAGCACATCAAGGCACTTTCACTCAAAATCCATGGCTGTTAGTGTTGAACCTGTATGTCAAATAATAGTATGTCTGTGACTGGAGCTGTTCTGCAAGAGATTTGGATTCTCTTCAGTCTGAGGGCATCTCTTTGTGAGAGTAGACCTCACCACTCACATACAGTATTCCAGCAAAAATGCTACCCAGAAATAAAAAAACCCACTTGGATCAGACAGAGTGGAACTCTTAGCCCAGACATCAGGCCACACAACTAAGAGCAGAGAAGTGTAGGTCCTGTTTTCTGCTCCTAAATCTGTTTGTTTAATTTACTGTAAGCAGTAATTAAAGAAAGTGCATTGAAAGATCTGGGAACTCAGATGTAGGCCCAGGTTTCTCCTTCCCCACGTGAGTTTCTTTATTGTTCAGGTAGAGAAAGATGTTTGCTCCCTCTAGCCGAAAGAGCTTTATTATTTTCAGTACTATGACACAGGTCTTAATAAGGGAAGTGAAGAGTACTTCCACCTCTTCTGTGGAAGAGCCAGAAACCAGGTTGTTACACCTAAGGGTTTGACATTCCTGTAGAAATAAATCCAGGCTGGCCACATTCAAGGAAAATGCTCTTTCCAAAGAAACGAACCTTATTGTCTCTACAAATTTTAGAAGAATACATGTGTACCTGTGCTCTGTTTTTGGAAAGGAGCAGCTTAATCTAGCCCTGACCTGAAGACAGACAGACAGAATTAAGTGCTGATGGCTTAGCAAAGAGAAATTTAAATCAGATTTAGCCTTCTCTGTAATGTTTTCTGTTGATTACCTTGGCATGCAGTGTGCTATCGTGTTTTGAGTCCCATAATGGGACACCCGACTCTCCTGTGCATTTTCAGGAGTGTAGACACCTAAGTCATGGCTGTGAAATCCTCTCCAAGAGGCTAGTATGTTGAATTTCAATTTTGCAAATTCTCAATTTCTTTTTGGATCTATTCCTTCTTGCTAGAAAACATAAATCTGAGTGTACTGTATGTAACAGCTTTTCTAGGTCCACTAGGCGTCCTTTTATTTTCTTCTGGACGTGGATTTTCTCCATGAGGAGGAGAGTTGTGGTAAGTTATATTTGTATGCCTTGTGTTTCGAATTTACCAACTTCACAGTCTGGATCTGGATTTATGTGCGGGGATTTAGGGTTTTATGGTGGTTACAAGGGATAATATTGACCTTTCCCTTATATGAATGTACATACATTCAAGAAATTCAGACTCTGGTGAGCCACAGTTCTGCCGTGTCATACATAGAGAAAATCCCCATAGGAAGAAATCGGAACAGTTAGTGTTGTAAAGAGGACAACTAACAGAATATGGGACCACAGAGCAGCTAAAAATCCACAAAGCAGCCATCAGACACCATCTCAAGACAGATATCCTTATTAATGGGCCCTCTGTGCCCTGTCTGATCCTGTCTTTCACAGTAACGACTCGCATGCTGAACTCTCCTGAGAATCTCTCTTGTGAGAGGGAGAACTGATTCTATCTCTATTATATATATATATGTATGTATCTTTTGCATTTTTTTGGTGGTTTTTTGTTTCAGTTACAGTAACCATAGTACAGAAACTGTGCTGTTACTGTTCCAATGTTAGCAGCTGTGACACATCTCTCTGACTTGTATTTGCTGTTTTGTCTGCTGAGAAGAGTGTGCCACACAGACTTTAATTATTAACATGGCAATGTATATTGCTGTTAGGAACTCAGAATTAGTGTAGTGTCTGCAGTGCCAGTTTTGATGTTGAATTGTGTAATTTTTTAGTCCTTACACTCATAGTTGAGGCCCACCTCAACAGCAGGAACACAAGTGATGTTTGTGGTGTTTTTCTCTAAGTTGATGTTGCCATGAGCCTTTTTCTTTTTCAATAGATTGCTGTCTGGCATTTTGAGGAAGGGTTTTGCTTTGGCTCAGCTGTCTGGAACTCAGCAGGGGTTATTTAGAGAAAAATTGTCCGTAACTTCAATAAATAAAGGTAGTGTGAATGGTATGAATGAAGCAAAAGACATAAGTAAGAATGTGTTTTAAAACTTTCAAAATAATTCCAAACCCAATATTGTCCATATATCTAGAAGTCCTACTGAAAGCCTTAGTGTAGTGTTACTGTGTAAATAACTTCACTTTCAGATCCCATTCTACTTTAAATGTTTTTTAAGTCTGCTTGTAATGTTTTATCTGTTAATTTGTTACTGAAGGTTGTCAAAGATATAAAAATATTAAATGCAATTAAATATGCAATCTGCTAACTATTTGGTGTGAGGGATTGGTTGAGGGATAAAGTTCATTGTACTATCATTGCCTAAAAAACAAGCCATGTGAGTTGTATTAAAAGAAACAGAGTGTTTTGTATTATACAGCTTACAAACAAAGTTTTGACTGAGAGTTTCCCTGATAGATCTTACAATCCTGCACCTGCTGAAGTCAACAACAGAAATCCTGAAAGGAGTCTGAAGCATTGCCATAGCCTGTGTTCATATTTATTGGGTACATTGGATTCTGATTCTTTCTTTCTTTCAATATTTTCAACAATTCATGTTACGTTCCTCGTTCTACAATTTAATTTAGGGTCCATGCTTTAGAGAGAGACTAGTTTCCTCCTTGATGCTCTTGTTTGCCACTTGTAATCTGTGTGCATGTTCATGTTTATGCCTATACTTGCAAACACAGGTGGTAGGTTTTTTTACAGCTGGTGGAAACATTTCATTTCATAGTAATTTTTCTCTGCACTGTAAAATTCATTGTCCATTCAGAATTACCTGTTAAAGCTCCTGTAGTCCGGTAGTTCTGGCTTTGCTTCAGGTGTAAAAAGTTTGGGATATAAAGCTTCCAGCAGCTCAGGATCATCTCTAATGGCTTCTATCCAGGGAGACTGGTAATACTTTGGCACAGAAGTAGTGTTGAACTTTTCAGGAGGAATTTCTTTCAGTGGTCCAGAATATCCTGCAAGACGATCAAGGCAAAACCATGATAATGATACTTTACATTTTCTGCTTCCTTACCACCACCCTATGTAACTAGGAGATAACGTACCATCATTTCACAGTTAGGTAAAATGAACAATTGGATCAAGTCACCTGGCCAAAGCTACACAGAAACAGAGAGCTGGCAGGGGGAATTTATAGCATTTTAGCTAACTGCTCCAAAGTCTTCCACCCTCTTTTGAGGCTAAGTTTATTTTGGTTTTGTATAAATTTGTTTCTATCTTTATAAGCATTTGTTTGAAACCAGACTATGGCTGCACAGCCCTTGGGCTGAATTAACAGAAAGGTTTTAAAAACAGTCTTTTGGTTAAAACTAAGGTAATTTTATAGTCTTGGGATGAAATATTCCAAAAGCATTAAAAGGAGTTAGGATCACAGCCATTATAGTGGAGTTTTTGTCTTTGCCTCTGCCTTAGCTGCTTTAAAATGTCCTACCTACTTGCTTCTCTAGTCCTTTTCATCATCTGAAAAAGTGAAGAGTCAGTTGTTTTCTCTGTGTAATCATCTGAGGATCAGGCTCTGATCAGAATTTTACTAAATAAATAAATTCTGTGTTCAGTGTGGTATCTTCTAAAGCCAAGTACAATACGGCAGGAATAAATAGGGGGGAGGGGAGGGAAAGCCAGACCTTAGTGTACAATTTGAAGAATTAAAAGGGATTATCCAATTATATGAGTTACACTATTTATTTGAAAAACAAGGGAAATCTATTCTACCCTTTTACCCTCCCACTACATCTAGCTCTTTAATGCTGTTTCCTTCTACAAACTTGAAACCCCCTGTGGTTTAATATCTGCTCCTTTTGCCAGACCTTTTTCGCCTAAAGAAAGGCTGGAAGATTTCTGTCATGTCTTCGCGATGGAAATGACCTCTGTTCGCATTGTGTTTGACCAATGGATGCACAGAGCCTTAGCAGTCACTAACACAGTAGCATTGACCTAGTTTACATAGGCTGGAAAAGGTCTGCACAAAACATGCATTGAGTAATTCTGAACAAAGAATGAATTTGTAAAAAACACAGTCTGCTCATGGATAATTCATAAACAGGAAGAAGGGCTATATCACTGAATAAATGAATTAAAACAAATTACCCTTCTCTAGTCTTTAAAGAATACAAAATAAGGCCTTCTTGTAGCTCACTGCTTTAAATAAAGACAACAGTACCCTCACAGTTAAGGACTTAGAACAGTTTCTGCAGCCAGAGGCAAATTCCTTTTTAAGTTACTCCTCTGTAGAGGTTTCTAGCAAAACTTACAGTGACTTCAGATTTATATTTATGGGTAATTAAACTACAGTGGATAACTTTCAGACTTGAGCAGTGTGTTGCATATTAGAAACAAAGGCTTGACAAAGAAAAATCAGTATATTAATCTGGTTTTGAATCTGAGGATCTGTTTCTTGATGTTTGTAAGACTGGTCAATATAGGAGCAGTCTCTCTTGATATTAATGCATGTTTTCAGTTTAGGGAGAAGTAGTACAAAAGGCGTATGAAATCCTTAAAAATAAACAGAAGCAACTGAAGAGCACTAATTTACATTTCTGTGGGAGATTCTGGTTAGTTATCTGATTCAAATGTATTGATTTCTAATAGTAAGTCCATTAGCAAATTCTTGTTGAAGATACTGTCTTATAAAGAGGTCCTTCCTCTGCTGTGACATGAGAACTAAATAGATTTAATTTCTGTAAACTCATATATTACCTGGGGCAATGTTGTCAGGATGCGGTGGGCTCCGGGGATCAGGTGTATTAGGAGGTGTCATTGGGGCATGCTGGGGAATTCCGTCAACACTGACGCTGTCCATTTTAGCACTCTGTATGGGCTCTCCACGCTGCATTCAAATAGAAATAAATATCAAAATAGACCAAAAAAGCCTCTGTGGTTCTCTGTTGAGGGTTGGAGTGCTAGTCCAGTTTACAGCCGGATCTGAGCCCCAGCATATACAATCCAAAGGCATACTGTCCTGCTGTTTGGTACCCTGTTTGCTAGATAGCACTCCCCAGGATTTTCTGGCTGGTAGCCAGGAGTTGAAACAGTTTCACAACTCTTATGTTGGCTATGTAAGCAAAAATTAATACTTTCTCAGTGTTAAGAGTGATATCCCAGCACAATTTTAAATGTCTGTATTACAAGTGTGTGAATGCTTTATTGAAAGGATTGGAGGTGGTGTGAGCTAGGTCAACAGACTGCTAAAGCCTTATAACCATGCAGATGAGTTGTCTGACCTTTTCCTAGGTTTGGGATGTTTAAATATTAATCTGCAGTCTATGAAGAGAATTCATCCCATCTGCTGCTTACCCCAATCACCACAAAATCTACCTGTGCATGTGGGCTGTGTGGTTCACAGCAAAGAGTAGATCTGGTCACTTTGGCAGGGAGGCCTATAAAATGTGTCCCCTGGATCACTAGACACTAGAAGCTGTTATGTGCCAGGCAGAGCACCCCTGCTACCCAAAGATTCAAGAAGTCTGGCAAGTTTGAGCCGTCTGAGTTTCAAAGCACTGATTCTTCAAAGCATCTCTTCCCATATCAGTTGAAAATTCTCTGCATTTGTTGAATTGCTTTTGTTTAGGATTTTCTTTTCCTTTATTTGTAATAGAAATAACAACTTCAATGCAGGTCACTTTCTGGAGATTCATGATATGCTGTTATTTTCCACCCTCCTGTTGGGTCATTGGTTCTAAGGAAACATCCAAAGGCTTAATTATTGTTGCATAAATATAGAACTAGAGTCTCATAAGAAGTCAGTATCTTATTTTAGCTATGATGCATAGGCTAAAAACAATTTAAATATAGACTGTTTTAGAGTAAGAGATTCTTAAAGTAGGAAAGCAGACAAATAATACTTGTTTAAACTTGAAACAAAAGAAGATCAAGGCAGAATGTTTTCTAGCCATCCTGAAGTATGTTTGAAAGATTAATTTTGGCAGGCAGAATCATAAAGTTGATGAAGACACCACCAGTGGTGGCTAACTAGGCGTTTAAGGGAAGGGAACAGAAACTAGAGGCATCATTTTTTCACATGTCAGGATGTCATACTGACTGTACAGCATGTGTACATGATGTGTTTTTGTGGAAAGAAGTAGACTAGAGGGGAACTGATCTGTCAGGCTTTGGAGCAAAAGCATGGAACTGGATCCAGAAATTCTGACAAGATTGATGGTGGTGTGCTCAGAATTTATCTATGTAGCTTTTAATACTCAATAGAGGGAGAAATTGGGGGGACAGTGTTCATAGATGGGCTTCTAAATAATAGTGTTCTAATAATAGTTTTGGGTGTTCAATAGAGTTATTCAGATTTTTTATATGGGATTTCTTTTGTGCAGATTTATTTTTAAAAGACAGATTTATCAAAACTCAAACATGATCCCATTTGATCCCTGCGTAATTTGATTTTCTGTTGAGCGAGTGACCAAAGAAGTTTGAAATATCTGCACTATAAAAAAAGAAATGTAAAAATTTTTCTTCTGTGACATGGGATATTAAGACAACTTTTCTTCCTGATTAAAGTTAATTTTTTGTATGGGAAATGTAAACGTCACAGAATTACAAATGCATTTACCTTTACAGTCAAGAAAGCATAGAGAAATCCTTCTTCAAGAAGGGAACAAAAAGATTTTAGAGATTTCTGCTGTGATACTGGAAATTCTGCACTCAGCTCCAATAATTGCCTCTCTGACTGTTGCGAGATCCCTCAACCTTTTGGTTAGCACGGACAATGGTAAATCACAAATACATCTTTTATTGTCTGCTCCCAAAGCCTTATTATGAGATGCAACCAGACAAGAAGTTTCCTTAGAGTCAGCCAGTTGTGTTCATTTTATTGTTTCTGATTAATATACAAGTGTGTGTATATTTTCTTTAGTAAAATTAAACAGGAGTAAGCCCTTTGGTGCTTTGTTGTTCTGATTAATAAATTAGTTGTTTCCTATTTGTACCGATACAAACTGTAGACCATATCACAACACCACCTTACATGTAGTTACTATTTTTCTTATCTCAAGTGAAGATTTGAGTCAAAGTCTTTGTATGGATTCAGTAGGAGTTGGATGCTAACACAATCATAGCACCACCTATGCAATGATTAGTTGTAAAAGCTTCAATTGCTGTTCTACAAGAAATATTTCCTAGGTTAATTAATAATAGTAAACTTTGGTAGCATGTATTTCTTTTCATCTTCAAAGCAGCTTAAAAGTACTGGCACAAATTCTGCTTCTTTAGTCGTGTACCTTTGTATCTGAGATCAGTGGGGATGCTCAGGTCTAACTGAGAGGCAGAATTTAATACAATACTGGAATTAGAGGGGCTGCTTGCATGCTGTATTAGGCTGAGCATAGAGTATTCATGTTGACATAATTAAACCTTGCAGCACATTGGAGAGTTAGGTAAAATTTGTGAATGTTGTTGTCCCTATTTTCAGAGGTTAAGCAAAAGGTTTAAACATTTTGCAAAGGCCACAGATGAGAGAAATGCCAGGTGCATTTAGTTCCTGCCATGAGGATTCCCGGGGTATCACTAATGCTTTAACCCAATTCCTGAAGGACTAGTTCGAAGAATGTCTTTCGGTGGGAAGCTCCATCTTTTTTCTCCCTGTTGAGACAGGCGGGCCAGATGTGTATTAGTTCTAGTTGTGAGAGTCATTTTGCCGCCTAGGAACCACACTGAGACCACCAGCCTATTTTAATAAAAATACTTACTGGTTGCATGAAACAGATTTATTTCTTCCAACCTTTTGCATATCATTAACTAGTTAATTTTCACATTAACTAGGTAATTTTCAATAGTAAACGAGCCAGTTATTACAGGATAACAACTCTGATCACTAGTAACCTGAATCAGATTTGAATGAGAATGATTTGAATCTGATGTCCTTAAGTATTAAGGCTTTCTGATTTTTTATTTCTCTGTAGAAGCGCAATAAAGTACAAATGGCTCACTTCATGTAAGCCTCATTCTAGTACAGGATTTTGCTTTTATTCTTCCTGAAACTATACCTAAATCATGCACAATGTGTATCAGGAGGACCAAGGGAACCCAAGCTACTCTCACTGTGTTTCATTAATAAGATATTACAAAATACTCACATTTCTTGGCTTGTTTGGTACATAATGATAATTTTCGTATGTGTATTTGTCAGATCTCCGCTGACGTCTCTTGAAGAGTCTTGCACCTCTGTTGCTGAGTGTCGATAGTTCCTCTACCATGATATCTCTGGGGGTGCTGACCTTTTTTCCAAGGTTTAAGCTGGATGAGACTGCAATACAATGGATAAATACATACCTCTGTTTTTCTTAAATGCCCGATATTGCATACCCTACACCTGAAATCCAACAACATGTTAGTGCATGCTTACCTAACACATAGCATAGCTTCATATGGTATTAGTGAAATTAATAATTTTTTCCAAAATTTTGGAGCGGAGCATTGAACACCACAAACCTGTTTTTTCAAAGATGCTAAGCACCTCAAGCTCTAAATTTACTTTAGTTGGATGGCATTCATGTGTTACCAAAATCAGATCTATAATGTCCTACACACCATCCTAATAGCAGACTAGTAAAAACTGGCTTCTGCTGAAACCAGGAACAACATTCGGTCTGACTCCAGGGTTCCCACATCAAACCTTCAGTTAACTTTCTGTGTCCTGCATTAGATAGATGAGCAGGTAATGCCTTTTAAACATACCTACCAGTTTCTTGTTGCTTATAAACATTTTATTTTCAATTATTCTTTAATATTCTGCTTGCTTTTGAAATCCAGGGCATGTTTTGTACTTTAAGAAAAGTTTGCATTAGAAAGTCTCTATTAAACAGTATTTTAAAACTCTTCTTAAAGAAGCTTTCAAAGTAAAGCTCAAAGTGTTGAAAATGAGAACCCTAGCAAAGAATTACAACATGCTTCTGGAAACTGATACATTTAGAACATTTCCTTGTTAATTCTCTATAAGAGGAAACTGAATTACTAGATGCAATATTACTGTGTTCACTGCTTGGGAAAAATTCCTTCTTTGTTTTTAGTGACTTCCTGGGGGATTTGAAAATGAAAATGCATAAGCAGGGAAGGGGAGATCAATTGGGACTGTAGATGGAGAACTCTGACTATCAGAAACTCTACCAGTCGTCTTCATGGTAATCTTCTGGAAACTGGGATGCTGGTGGCAATGAGCAAGCTCTTGCTTAGTGACTGAACTCTCTTACTAGATGTCCTCAACCTATAGATAAAGCTTAAACCTTAGAATACAGTAACATTAACACTGAAAAAACTATTTTCTAGTAATTTATTTCTGCTTAGAAGGTTGTAGAATTTAGTAAATATAACAATAATTGGATCATGTAGTAAAACCAGAATTTTTAAGAAAATAATTCGTATTGCCACTTACTTTAATATGTGTAACTTTAATAATTGAAATTGTTCTCCGCAGTTGTTCATAAACTTCAGGAAGAAAAATAGGAAGATGCAGTGTGCTTTGAGGATTATATCAATGGTCTAGTATGTTTCTTTGATCCACTTATTCGAAGTCACATTCTGTTAATAAGACATTCTATTCTTCACATATTCTTACGGTCTACGGGATTTAAAATTCTGAATTTTGATATATATTTTAATGCATTAAAATGAAATGAAAGCAAATTATATGTAAGACACTGTATCTTGCTTCCAGAGTAAGCACACAGGAAGTCCAGGTTAAAATTACCGTTACAAATTAATTAACTGCAGAAGGTACCTATTATCAAAGTTAATATTGTTTCAGTTTGAGTAAATGGCATGTTCAGCATGGCATATGTCTCCTAGTAACTTTATGTTGGAAAAGCAGTAGGATTTGCTGACAGTTAGGAAAATTTAATTGAGATAGGTGTAATAAATATTTGGTTGAAGCTGTATATGCAAAAGTTTTCCATGTAGTAAATGAAACAAGTTTGTGGGCCCTGGAGTACATCACTGTTGATCCACTTCTGGTCATACTGATTTCAATTGAATGTTTGCAGTAGGTTTAGCTGGAGCAAGAGCAAACTAACTGTATCATCAGCTGGAGCCTGCACTTTCGCTTTAAAAATAGTATGCCAAAGAATCCTAACAACCTCCTGTTATTTAAGAGGTAACTACAAAACAAAGAGTTCTAACATGGAAGAAAATGGCTCAGCTTGCCCAGTGCTTGCCCAGTGTAGCCGTATCAGTGATAGATAGTGGGGGGGGTGGGGGTTGGCTCTGTGGTTAAGTGCGCTGGTTATTGGCCTGTGGCCTGAAATTTAGACCCAGAATTTGTATTTGGTTTTTGTCATTTTTCAAGATTACTGCAGGGGTATGGACTGTTGGTTTTATATTAGTAAGGAGTAAGAAATTTACCCCTCAAATCAGCAACATTTTCAAGTTGAAAAAGCTTTTCTTCTTTGTACTCAGGGTGGGTAGTATGGACATCCTCAGAGACTGGGGTGCCAAGGTGTTTGCAGATCTCTTGTCCAAACCACTCAGTATTCTTCTGGGACGCGCTGCATGTTACCTATTTTGGGCCTTGCTGTTCCCTTACATGCGTACTGTTCTTGTTAATGTTAACTGAAGGCTCCAAGGTACTTTGTAACTCACAGTTGTGTACTATTGTGATCCAGGCAGCATCCCAAAAACATAAGTGTGAAGTTCATTTGAAGCCCTTGCCAACTAAAATCTAATCATCTGTCTAGTTTTATGATGTGTCTAGGGATTGTTTCAGTGTCAGTGCAGAAAAGGTGATGAAGAATGAGAAAAGGAGGACATTTAGAGGATGACAGAGAACATCAATGTCATAAATGGACATTGTAAATTAATACTGGAAGTTTAAGTCATAGTTTAATCCTAATCTTAACGTTTTAGCTTCATTTCTTAATTTGTTCCTGCCAAATCCTTCCTGTCCTGTGCTTAAAATCATATCAGACTATATCTAAATATGATTTATATAGTTCCTCCTGCATTCACTGCCTGATCCCCCTTTAATCCTCCAGTTTACAATCTTCTAAATACCTTAATCTGGATTATAAATTTTAATAATGAATATCAGATAGTATCTTTGTTGTAGTATCAGAAATAAGATTTTTTAACTGTATCATGAAGGATAGTTAATCATGTAGCTACTGAAGAATGCATGTAAGAAATAGTATAGAAGCAGATGTGAGATTGAAGTGTAATTGAAGGCTAACCTGATGAACTCCAAGGGCTTCCTTAGACGTATTTACATACATATTTACCTCTACCAAGCAGCCTTACAAATGTTATGATTAGTCCAAGTCTGCCAGTGAAAAACCACATGCTGATTTACTACTACAGTCTCTCTTCTGAGACCGTAAGAGGGTTTACAGTTAGTGTCTATTCCTGCAGCATTTCATGGCCTGTCAAACTTCTCTAAAACACAAAGTCATGTCCCACAAGCCCACAGAAGATGTGGGCTTTCCAGTCATTACCACTCTTGCCCAGAGATTGGCAATCTTGGAGGCACTGGTAGAACTTGGCTGATTTTGTAACCTACCAACAACTCTTTTTGCTATGAATATCTTTTAACAAGGACTTTGAGATTCACTGTTTGCCTGAAAGCATTATAATAAAAAGAGGATGAAATAAAAATGCAGTAGGTATGCTTTCTGTCTGTCATCCCAAGCTACCCAGGCTTGTGTTACAGAGTCTTCTATTACTGTTCACCTCTCTTAACAGTGGAGACTTCCACAGGTCTGAGAGAGTGGCTGAAACAGTACTTTTCATTTGTACATATTTACCAGGGACAGGACCATCTTTACTAATAGCGATGCCAAAACCAGAAAGACAGCAGTTCACCTTCCAGATCTCAGGTTAAGCTTGTTGCATTAACAATTAGGGGAAAAATAAAATGTCAAAAATTAATAAAGCTGAATGTAGCCATTTAAAAAACAGACTTCTCCTTGATTTTTCCAAGAATTGTTTGGATTTGGTCCCAAAGAACTAGCATATACTTTGTGTGATTACAGCTTTGGTTAACCTGCCATTTCTTAACTGGTTTCACTGAGCTTGTACAGTTACAAATTTCAGACTCTTATCACACCCATTTCATGGACTTTTGGGGTTTTTTTAACATTTAAATGTCCCAGGCATCCAAAGAAGATACTATAGTAGAATGTACACTTAAAGAGTTAGTATTGCCTTCAGTGGCCACATATCACAGCATATCTTGTAGGATAAGCTCTCATATCTCTGTATATGAACCTAAACTTGACAGCAAATCTGATAATACATAAATAATCAAAAGGACAGATTATGTGAGGCAAATGCCAAGCATCAGCACAGATTATCCAATAGCGCCAATGATTTCAAGATTTGTGTGGTAGATTTATTAGTATTGCTATGAATAGTAGCAACATTTACCATGTGAAATGCCTAGCTCCAAACAAACATATGAAAAACTTGGGGTTTTTTTCTTCCCTGAAGAGCTTACAGGCTGTTTCAGGCACATATAGTACTCGGCTTTACAATACCAAAAAAAAAAAAAAAAAAAAGGAGTTGTAATGAAATCGGTAAGGGCAGACTGGCTTTCAGACTTAAGTGTGTGTGTTCAGTGGACAATGGAAAGAGGTATTTGCTTAGGAACAGAAATTACAGAAAAAAACTATGGAAATATCAGAAGGACTAGGACCAGGCACTGAAACTCGTAGCTGCTTTTTCTAAAAACCTTATGTCTTTTATCCTACTCTTCATGCAATCACAATGGTCTGTAAGTGAGTACAGAAACCATGCCAAATTCTTTGGACCAAAAGCCTACCAGAAAGATTTTCAATACTGGAGTTTAATGTTCAGTGTTTTACCCTATGTGAATGGTGTAATTTTCATGAATTCTAAATATTAATGGAGCACTTTGTTTTTTCAGTGAGGCTTGTGGGGTGCTTATCACTTAAAAAGCTGATCTTTTACATAGATGGTAAAAAAGGATTGGAAGGATCTCCAAAAGCATCCAGCACATACCTAATGAAAGCCAAGCAGATTTGTATTCCCAACTGAGTTAATTACTTCTTAAGGTGTCGAACTAGAAGCGTAATTTTAAGGACCTATTTTAGAAGATCAAACTACCTTCTTGTAAGCGCCTGCATTTTCATCAGCGCAACAACAGAGAAGTAGAAGTTTCTTCCAAAAGAATAATTGGTGGCTATGCATTAGAGAGAATTGCCAAATGCTAGTAAAATTTGTTAGTTACAAAGATAAAGTTTGAGAAGAAGGAACAGAGATGTGAACACTTGTTTCAAAATTTTTTATCATTCATATAAAAAAGCAGAGTGAAACAGAGCGAAAAAAGAGGATACAGATCAGCATGTTTCTTAGATGATAGCCTTTTAAAGTGGAGTGAAGTCATGTTATTAACCCCAAATAATATTCTGAAAGGCTATCCTAGCAGAATGTACATCAGCTGTTAGATTACTTCATTCCTCCGCAGCAGTTGTTCATCTGAAAATAGCTTTCAAATGAAAAGAGGCAACTACAAAAGGATTAGTTACCATAGGCAGCATGATACTCCCACAAGATTATTTATGGCAAAACACCCAGAGACAAAGCTGTAAGAAAGTTAAACACTATGATTAAAAAAATATATTAGGGAAGGCTAGAGGACATTGCATATATAGTAAGCTGGGTTCAGCGCTATACCATTTCTGTGTATTTCATCCATAATGGCTGATGCTTGTTGTTTCCTCTCTTTGACCATGGCAGAATGTGATAACATTGTGATTTTCTGATACGATTTTTCCTTGCTGAAAAAAAACAACACATTTTTACGTTGTTGAGCCAGCTTGCACAATTTGGCCAACTTTAATTTCTAATAGCCTGTTTAGAATGGCTGAATAGTGAAGTTAGTTATTTCTGTTTTAGAAACACTGCACTTTTAATTGTGCAAAATGCACTGGCACTTCTTGCTTGCAGACAGACACCAGGACATGTTCTGATGGATAGAAGATTCGAAGGAAGGGACTTTGAGTTGCCTACATAAATTCTGTAGCAAAATCAGTGTCAGTGGTCAAGGCCTTCTCACATCTACACATTAAATTAAAAGATGTAAATTCATAACTCATATTTTAATTAAATCTTGGTTTATGCTTTCAGAAATGTTACATTTTGACATTTCTTAGTCTAATAAAGAATTTGAGGAACTAAATGAGATGCTCTGGCATCTTTAAAGAAAGTGCATTTCTGACTCAGTAAAAAAATAAACATCTTTTTAATTGCAGAGTCAAGAGGTTACATAAATGTCTTTTATATGGCAGTTTGTAGGACAGACAATGTCAAAATATTTCAGGAAACAATACACTTACCCTACTGTTTTGTTGTGCAGAAAAGAGCGATGTCAACCCTTTAGTTGAAGCTTCAGGAGTTATGCATGGGGATGACCTGCCTGGTCCGGGATGGTTTCTACCCTTGTGCTTAGATCTGCATGGTACCTAGTACCGAGACAAACTGGGGGCTGATCCTCTTCAAAGGGATTGGCATCCAGCTGACATCAACTAGTTATATATAGAATCAAACACTCCAGCCACTCATTTCTTCCTGGCGAAAGAAGAGAACAGAAAAGATTCAACTGCACCCACAACAAAGAGAGTTTATAGCCCTTTCAGAGCTTGTTGGAAGATTTAATGGAATGCTCCCCTCATACTTGTACAGATCATCTCCTCATCACCTCTGAGAATAATAATCTCTGTGTTATAACCAGGAAAGAGACATTTAAAAATAAGGTGTTAAATATATGGATGGGCAAGACTATATCAGATGAGAATGGCATGGGCTAATCCTTTAGTGAAAGATGAAACCATGCTTCAATATTAGCTGATGGCTACAGTCAGTGGCAGATGGCTGATATGCAAAGTCTGTTCTGAAAAAGAAATGAGAAATTTTTCAGTATTATATGTGGCAGGGAGTAATTGCTCAACAAGCACATGCCTGTTTATTCAAAATCTCTTGATTTTCTTTGTACATTAGGAACAGAAATCTGCAGTAATTTGAGGCTTAGTAATACTCAGCATTCCAGGATACTGTTGGGTCAGTTTATCAAAGAAATCTGTGATATGTAGAGCACAGATATTCCATGACGGCAACCAACTTCGGACAGAAAGAAGCAGTGGCAGAAGGAAACATTCCCTTCTTACCCTCCTGTCTGAGTGCAGCTAGCTGAATTATAGAGCAGTAAAGGCAAGATGAAGCTTTTGTATTTCTGATTCGAATTTGGGTTTGTTCTAGGAAGTTTCTTTTTCTTATGGAAAATTATGGTCTTGTTTGGCTTGGAGGATTGATCAGAAAATTGTTCGGAGCCTGATATGACACGAGGAATTCTGACTGTAAATGGCATCTGGAGAGTAATAAAATACACCAGCACAACGTGCGTAACTTTTCAAGCAAGAAGAGATAATCTGAGACAGATAAAATGTATGTGCCTGATGCCATGTCCTAAAAGTCTGCCTGTCCAACCAAAAAAATGCATTATTTTTTCCTCAGGCTTTCTATTCCTAGGCTTAGCTTTGCAAAACATTTTTCTGAGATCCCAGACATCTCTGCCCCAAAGAGGTGTTCATTTTAATCCTCATTATCAGAATTTACCTACTGCTGTTACTCATTGGTAATTCTTTTCTAGTTTTTGTGCTTGGATCAGGCACTTTCAACAGTACCAGCAATCATGGTCCAAGTCTTGGTTGAATCTTATCTATTCAACTAAAGGCCAAGATTGTTCCCAGTGGTTCACCACCAAGCTGTCAAGTGGGATTGCGGGAGAGTCTGTCAAGGATTCATGCTACTCAGTATTTTCATTAATAAATTTGGTGAAGAAGCAGAGAATGTCAATTAAATGCCTACCTAGAAAAACTACAAGCAATCTGTAGGGAAGAATTTAAATGTTAAATTAACTTGATGAACTGGAAAAAAATAAAAAATCAGTCAAATGCAATTCAGTAAAACCACATCCAAATGAAGTTACAAAGTGGGCATTCAGCTGATTGACACTGATCTTGTCCTTAAACTTGAATTTTTGATCCAAGAGGAAATATCAAGAGGTATCCCAAATGGGATAGTCCCATGTTTAGTCTATTCCTATTACGTTAACTAATTATTTGATAGAATAAAAAATGCACTAGTAAGCTAAATTGTGCTTTTACGCTATTGCAACAGCATGTACAATTCAGGCAACTGTTACTTCTGGATGACTGCAAGGTCTTGAGAATGGTAGAATTACCATTCAAAATTACACTGAAAAATTGTTGAAATAATTCAAAATCAATAAAATTAAGAAATAAGTTACAAAGTAATTCCACGTAAGAAGGAAAAATCAATTACAGGGAAAGAAACTAAGGAATAACTGCCAAAACCAATACGGCAGAATGATTATACTGAATCACAAAATAAATATTAGTCACTAGTGCAGTACAAAAAAAGGCAAATATTTTGACCCTTATGAACTGAACATCAAAAGGAAGATAATCTGATTTTACTGAATCTTTGGAGGTAGAATATTTTGATTATCTGTAAGAAAGATATAAAGATGTCAAGAACTTAATAAAATCCAGGCAACACATGCTAAGGAATATTGCCTGTGAGGAAAGAGTGAAAGACTTCTTTTGGCTTAGCAAAGACAAGAAGGAGGTGAGTCGTGATGGCAGTCTCTTCATATGGAAAATGAGTCTGTAATCTAGACTCCAATCTTGTTCACAAAGTTTGGAATAAGAAGTAATCAGCTGATTTTATGTCAGTATAGACAACATATTAAGGAGAACTTACTTTCTTGGAGGATCAGAACGTTTAACGATGTTGTGGAAAGAACCTCCTTGGCAATTTTTAAAAGCAGTTAGTTTAGACGTGCTGGTCCTGCCTCAGAGCATGCGTATGAACTTGCTAATTCTAGGTTTCACTTTCAGCCTTGAGTTTTGTATAATTAATGTGCAAACAGATACCCCCTAGATAGGAGTAATCATTATTTAACAATCCCACCAGTTAACCTATGAGATTAGTGGTTTGCTTTTTGTTGGAATTGGTGCTGGAATTTGCTTCTATTTTTGCAGTTTTATTTCCAGCACTTAGCAAATCCAGGAGCTCCTGTTTGGCCTTCACAAAGGGACAGTACTCACAGATTTCAGTTACACACATATATTTTGTTTGTGTTTAAGATTTTCACAAGCTTTGACTTAGGCCTCCAGGACCCACTTCTGATTTTGTTTGCAGTATTTTAATATCTGAATAATGGAAATACCATAAGAATATCAGGTGTCGCATTTGGTGGCCCTGAGAAAAAAATGTGAACACTAACACTGAGACATTTGGAAGTTTTGTGAATTTAGCCTACCTATTTGTGATATTTGTGTACAGGTCCAAATGTTTATGGCAATATCTGCGGATCAGCAAAGTACTTGTGATTAGAGTTTTAAGAACGTTTTTCGTAACTTGTGTTTATTTTGAAACAATTTTCTATTTTATATGTTGTCACTTACTGCATTCTTGACCTTTAGAAGTGTATTTTATCCCAAAGAAAAAGCAGCGATAGCAGCTTACGGATGACACAACCTGAAACTTTACTAACAGATATTTTTATCTGTAAATTTTTATCATTTAGAAGCTGAACTTTAAAAAAACTTTGTAGAATGACTAACCTAGAATTTAATTTGCTACTTGCTAGTGTGTCAGGATTTTGCCATTAACTGGAATAGAAACAAGCATATGTCATTGGAGTTGGAATAAAGAATGTTTAACTGTCATAGCTGCAAAACTAGAACTGATTCTGTTGAATGCTACTTTCTTTTATAACGCTCAGAGAAGTTCAGGGCCCCATAAAATATACCAAGTTGCTAAAACATCATTCCTATTATGTACATGACTAATAGAAAGTCCATACTAATGAGTAAAGGTTAAGGAAGGTGAAAGAATTACAGTACCATGTGGCATGATTAAGTCAGCCTGCGAACAAGGAGAACATTTACCTATCTTCTTCCTTTAGGTCATTTTTGTTTAGCCAAGTAAGGCTTTTCCTTTTGGTATTGTCTTTTGCAGCGCCTTGTGAGATCTTCCCCACCACCCTGCTTCCTCTGAACTGCATCATTGACCAGAAAGGAGGCGCCGGCTGGCGAGTGGAAAAAGCCTGAATTGCATGCAGTCATCCACTTCTGTAACTCATTTCTCCCTCATTTTCTCTCCTTTTCTGTCCTTTGCTTTGCTGCTTCTCTTTTCTTTTCTCTTCAGCATGGAAGACAGTGAGTTACTGTAGTTTTCTCTCAAACAAGACTTAAACTAGAGGCAATTAAGTGCTGAATAATGCCTCCGTTATTAGCAGGTGCTTAAACTCATTCTGAGACTGTGGCTGCTGTATATGCTTAATTTTGTATCATGAATTTAAATTAATGAACTATTCAGGGTATTAAAGGTAATGTATGTGTAGGGTCTTATTCACAATATGAGTGAAATCAAGAGATTCAGGGATTGGATATCTCTGTTTGTAAAAAAGGGGGTTGTAGTTACTACACAATAACAAAGTCACTGCTCAATGACTTAACTGCGGTTTCTGTATTCTGTATCCATCTTAGCTTCAGACAGCTATTCACAGGTATAGCTGTTACTGTGAAATGCTTGACTGGAGCCAGAGAATATATTGGGTAGAGAAAAACTGCCAACAGGTGCTTTTTTAAATGAAACTGGTCCTTATAGACATAGAGGTCAATAAAGCATTGCAAAAATAAGGGATGCAGGAAATCCCTTTCTGAAGAGAAGTTCCACTCTCTTCTTTTGCAGTGCTTAATTTCAGTAGTAGTCACAATAAAAAGTGTGAAATTTTTTAAACACAGACAAGCGGAGAATGTTGTAGCCAGATTTACCTCACAGTAGATTTCCATGTACGTATAGGACGTATTTGGTTTGTGCTAAAGCCAGATGATGTGTATGTAGCAAAGAAATGAATGTAAGTAAAGGCTGGCATTAGGAAAAAACTTGTTCCATTTGTCAAGCAAGTTGCTAAAGAAAGCCTGTATTTTATTATATTTGCTGAAACAAAATCTTAAAGAGACCCGTCACATTTTCTGTCACAGATCTTTCCAACTTGTATTTTTGCCTCTAATGCATTGAATAATTTTATTTGTCATTTCTCTCACCTTCAGGAATCTATAGACATGCTTCTCACAAATGTACCACAGTCTAACTGAATGAATGTTTTTCTTGACAATAGTAGGGAGGTCTGTTATGTCTTTGTAAAAGTTAAATCCTGAAGAAGATAGACCTATAATCCTGCTTTTACTTAAATGCTGAAGTTGAGCTAACCTAAACCTCCCACATGTATTGCAAACGAAACTAAGTCTTGTTATTGTTACAAATTTTCATGAAATACATCTTGCATTCTGGTAGAGGCAGTACATGGTTCCGTATTTTCACTTGTAAATTCAAATTCGTTTGAATGAAAAAAAAAAATTGTAGTGCTATCTGGAATATACTTCCCTGCCTATGAAAAGCGTGGAAAAAAAAAAAACATTTTCAAGAATATGTCCAGTTTTAAGTTTTGCTTAGGGAAAAAAAAAATGTTTTTGCAGATGAGAAATGAAGTATTTTCATTCATATGCTGGATTGGTAGTTTCTCTGTAAGTACGTTGGACAGATTGGCAAGAGATCAATACATTTGAGGCATTGATATAAGGTATTCAATAATCTATCATGTATTTGATAGACTTTTCAATATATTGTTGCTGTTGTCTTTGTGTTCAGGATCCAAATACTATCATTGTTTTTCTGGGATCTGTAGGAAGACATTCTATGATTATTATTCTCATTATCCTCAAGTTTTTTTAAAGAAAATGGGGTGGTTTGTTTTATAGGATTTACAGAGAAAGCTTGCAAAAAAACCCACAAAACAAAAAGCCCTTCTGTTTTAACTGGCTTGTCTGTAACATAAAATGACCGAAAGGAAGACAACAGATAAATGTTGGCCCAGTTCAAAGGCTCACAGGCTGGCTTACTCATCCTAGTTTGCCACATGTTAGTACTTCCCCTGGTTGCAATGCATGGTTTGATAGGTATAACTCATTGGGGACTGTGGTCTGGATTTGGCTGAAGTTAAATCGTCTATAATAACAGGTACAAAAAGCAAGGAGCATTTCTTCAACAACATTTTTTCCATGCTGTGGGACCCTTCTGCATTTAGGACAGGCATATTTTCTGTGCAGAGGTGCGGATGGAGTGGAGCTTCATGTTTTCCCAGAGGCACAACATTGCCGCGGCTCCTCACTGAGACTGGTACAGTCGGCTCAGCAGCCCCGGGGCTGCTGTAGTACAGCGGGGATGGTTGTAGTTTGGGCTACAAGAACAACAGATTAGGGGTGACTTCTCAAGATTTATCACTTATAGTTGGCTCACACTTTCAGGCTTTATTTCTACTCTTTGAGAGTTGAAAGACTGGCATTTTAAGAAAACACAAAGCTAAGAGTGCGATTTAATCCCAAGAGCTAAGGCCACAAGCACAGGCCTGTACTGTCAAAGACTGAATCAGAGCCAGCAGCTGGCCGGGAAGCTTGAGTTTAGTATGTGCGTTTTCCAATGATCGCTAGTTGGAAACTGAGTCATTGCTGTGGGTGTTCCACTGCGCTGTGAGGCTGACATACTGCTGGGTTTTTTTCTTTCACCAAAAGCATACAAGTCTTCTCACTACTTACAACAACATTACAGTTTGACGTAGTGTCACAAGTGTGGAATATGCCTGCATAAGGAGCTCTTAAAGAGAGAAGCCTTGCTTCTTAAACGTTGCATGGCACGTGTATCTCTTTGTCAGGTCAATGTTTGTTTGGAAATAAGTCCTTTTGATACTGCATTTAATTCTATCTTCTTTCACCATATCCAGTGAATCTGTTTAGATGCCTTCACTCAAGGATTCGGATACCTGACAATTTTGTTTTGTTAGCTTTTGATACTGGTACTGTGCTTTTAAAAGGAAATATTCCAAAAGAAAAATGAGTTCAAATAAAAGAATTACCATTCTGCTAAGGTGTAGAACTTCTTCTGTTTGCTGAAGAGTGCCAGACATCAAATTGGCAGAGTATCTTGGGACTTTGGTTTTTGAAGGAAAAGGGGGAAATTTTAGTTCGAAATATGTTTCATAATGGTAAAGTATGTAGTATGTTTTTAAAATATTTGAAGAAGCAGATCCAACACAAACCTCAATGTATATCTGATTTTTATGAGCTCCGTTGATACTATTAGATCAGCTGATTAATTTCATACTTATTTTCCTAGCATTGTATTGACAAATCCAACCATGCAGAATTAAGATCCACAATCTGGACAATGGTTTATAAATAATGTGTGGTTTTAACTCCATTGCAGGGAAGGTACATACCAATTTTTGTCTGACATACACTTCAGGCATCTTTTCAGTTTTCTGAAAAGAAACTAACAGAAAACTGGGATTCTTGTGAATGCAGGAGCTGGAAATTGAGGAAAAAAAACCCCATGACTTTGAAACTTGAGATTAAATCTTAACAGCATTGCTGTCCTGGCTCTGCTTTGCTGCTCTTCTTCAGTCCTGACTTGGAGAAAAAATACTTGCCTTCTTCATATCCACTTAATTCTTTTCTGTCTGTTAAGGCAGCTACAAGCTTGGCGATGATGCTTGGTGATGCTGGTGGTACTCATGATGCCAACATCTTTTCATTAGGAGACAGTCACTGAAATGCTGTCAGATGACAAAAACTTTTCACATGGCTTCTCTCTCCCTTGAACTCCTGAGAATCAGAGGAGTCTCCAGAAAAGTTAGCTGAGTACAGCTCCTGTTTGTGAGGGCAGAAACAGGACCAGAGCCTGGCATGGCTACCACACGCGTTGTAGCCGTGCCAGCAGCAGCAGCAACATCAATGCAGACTCAGCCACAGAGGTGTTCAGGCTCAACGTTGGCTCTGGTTTCACAGTCGAATTTTAAAGTGGCTCCACTGATTAAGGTGTTCTACAACTCCTACCCTGTGTCTGATAAAATTTATCTGAAAAGTGTTTTAATATCTTCTCTCAACATCCAATTCTAAACTCAGTCGCCAGGCTTAAAATGTTACTCTAGCTTCTATAAATGTGGTGGCTTGCAACTGACTCAGAAACAACAAGACTTCTGTTATGAGCAGGACAAGTGTCTTTATATGTGGTTTACAGTTCATATGTTTCATTTTAAGTCAAGACAGGGGAAACTCTTAAAAATAAACAAAGAAGAGAGCAAAATAATCAGTAGGGAAGATAATTTGTGGTTTAAAGAAAAACAAACTCCTGATCCTACCAGTAAACACCTGTTCAATTTTATGCGTGATTGGTCTACTGATTGCTAGGGGGTTACAGTTTCAAAGTAAGACTGGATTAGTTGAAGCACAAGTTCAAAAATGCTTCAGCAGAAAGGTGGTCTGCAGGACAAAATAAAAGCTTCTAGAGCTAGAAACAAATTTGAACAGAAAGGAGAGGATTTGAAATATTTTTCTTACATCCAAGCATGAGCAATATCAGCTTGTGTTTATTAACAATGGCTTATATAGCTTTTAATGCTGAAATAATTTTAAACTAAACATAAAAACTGCCAACCTGAGAGTATCACCTGTGTGTAAAGGCAGAGAAGTTGGGATGGAGTTGCGGCTAAGTAGGAAGACTCTGGCATGTATTCACAGGAACTGTGTTGGCAGGAAATAATAAAAAAAAAAAAAAAAAGAAAAAAAAAAGGAATCGGGTCACCAAGTATTTTCTTAGGAAAAAGTTGGCAGGAAAACATGCTTGTATAAAAAAAAAAAAAAGTACAAATAAAGTGGAAAACCTTACATTACTGCTTCCTTTTTTTTCCACCCTTGAGAAAGAGAACAGTTATCAACATTTTGACTTGCTTCAAAAACAGGCGGTCTGGCTGGCAGCCATAGGTAGCCCTGCTGTGAAAACATTTCTGTGGCTGATACTAATACTTTATGGTAACCATTACCATTCGGCAAGAAGCGCTCTACAGGAGGTTGACACAGTAACTGTTTTATTGCTGAACTGTTTCAATTATTTTAAACACTTTTTCCTGAAACAAATATATAAAGTAAGCACGTTTTCTATAAGATATAAAACAAACAGATGAATAGAGATGATACAAATAGAAGCAGTAAGCCATGTTGTAAAGCCATCTCATACAGCCTATCTGTAAAGAAAAACAAGTGGTGTAAAACTGTTGCAGGAAAAGTCGTTTCTTGTAAGAAAAGTGTTGTCAGTAGTCTTACCTCTGGATATCTCCATTTTTAGTTACTATTTTGCTAAACCCAGGAGTTCAGTATTATTTCAGTTTGTTCCTCCATTGTTTGGTACTCTGTACAGTTTGTCACCTTGCCTGGGACCTCTGCGTAGTACTTCAGTGGGCTTCTGGTTGACAACCAATGTCAATGTTCCTTTAGAATCTCAGGTTTCATTTATCACTTACTCTAATTCTTTCCCTCAGCTGATAAACTTACTGGGGTGTAATTTTATTAAGGTATATTTTTTATTCATGTAGTTTTTTTAAGCCAACTGAATTCTCCCAGAAATGAGAACATACCCTCTTCTATAATTATAAACTGTATCCAGAGGTCGTCATCTTCTGAAGTAGAATTTTCTTCTTTTGGTTTATTCATGTTCCAAGCAGATTCTTTTGTCTACATGAAGAATATAATCTAACGTAACTTCTAACTACTGCTTTCACAAGGCCCTAGAGTATATCAGTGTCCACTTTATTATAACCATTAACTGAAAAACATTTTGCTATTTTCCCTTGAGGAAAGTAACAGATTCTTTTTTTGCTAATAAAAAATGTCTCTTCTATCTGTTCTATGATTAATCCTTGCCCAAATTCTTCCCGGCACTAGAAATACAGAAACCAGACCATAGTACAGTCTTGCAGCTTCACGACCACCTGGTATGCCATATCACAAGTACACAGCTTAAGTATAAATGTGATTTATATTGGCAAACATTCTACCAGAAGAACTGATGATAACTCATGTAGCAACTACTGGCAATTCTTGTTATTTTTTCATTAGATATTCCTTATTTTCCCTTAAAACATGTCCAAGCATAGTAGGAAAAAGTGAGTAAAATTGATTTTGTAAATTTAATAAATAAATTACTTTCATAGCTGACATATTTTCCAAATGTACTTTCTAAGAATATATCCTAAATGTTTTTACTGTTATACTGATGAAGGGTCAGCTAGATACCTTACCAAGGGGAAGCACCGTGTTGTAAGCACAGTAGATCTCTAGGGTTTATGGGCTTTTTGAGTTGTGGGAGTTGCTTGTTATGTTTTCTGTAATGGAAGTATCTGACATAAAAAATACTGACGGATTTACTTGCCGAATTTCAGGCTGTGCCACATAATTTAAATTTCCTCCTTGGCTCGTAAAACAAACATTTTTGTACTGTTGATGCCTATTGCCAGTGATGCAGGGGTTAAAGTTGTGAAATGCAGAAGGTTAAGCTGTAGGTTCAAGTTCTGCCTCCTCTGGCCTGGGAGGTGACTTGTGTGTGGTGAGGAAATGGGGCATCCCTTACATCTACGGCGGTCCAGTTTCACTGGAGATACACAGCTTCTCTCCGAGCACATAATGCTGTCTGGATCCCCTAAATAGGATTTAGGCTGTAACTTCGCTACAGGCTTCAGGGACAAACAAGAGCTATGTTACCCCCAAGCACAGTGTCTCCAGTTCCCTCCTTCACGCAGCAGTGACACAATCTGCAACTGCTGTGTCACTGAGAAAGACAAACTTTCTGCGTATCAGCCTGCCTGTGCTCCCACAGCCCCTCGCTGGAGTCACAGCGCTGAAGCCCCTCTTTCCGTGCTGCCATGACAGAGGAAGGCTGAAGAGCATCACCCCTCTAGAGGCCATCCTCCTTGCTGAGTTGCAGCCTGCAACAGAAAGGACCCGGATAATTTTGCATCCCTTTCTTAAGTCACTGTGTAGGCTGTAATACGGATTTGTAAGGTGACCCCAATGACTAGTAGACCTGAGCTAAAAATCTTGTTTCTTGATGCAGACATGTGCATGAGTGCCTATGACCAGGCTCCTAATCCTATTTTATAAGAAAAATGGAGAAATGACATGATACTCCTGCTGCCCTGAGGAAAAATGTTGTGAATGTGTTATAATCCCTTGAATTGAGGTGCGTCTGTCCTGGAAACTTTAGCACGGTCCCAAGAGAAGTGTCATCCTAGGGAACAGTAGTTTCTTTCCAAGACACTTGTCCCTCTGGGTACAGTTGCTATTTGTAAATGATTCAGAGTAATGTCTCAAAGTCAGGAGGAACCTTCAGTCCTGACACAGGGCAACTGTGCTAACCTTGCTTTATCTGCTGTTGTTTTGGGCAAGGCAGCTCTTGTACCCGTTAGTATCACCGAATTTTAGATCTAAGTGTCACAGGGATGATACTATTCTTTATGAGGTGGGAATATGTCATGCAGTGGATATTCTGGTATTGGGTGTAGTAGTTTTTAATTCTTCTTCCTTAACATATCCTTAATGCTATACTCACAAGAATATTTTACTGTAAATTAGAATAAATTAGGGGAAATCGATTTGTGATTTAAAGCCGCTGAGGCCTCCCTCAGTGCCAAAGCTCCTGTTCGCTTCAGAGAGAGCAGGATCGTGTCTCCTTTCAGAGACATGCAGCATATTTCCGTAAGTACACATTACATAACTTGTCCCACATTTCTTTCTCTTTTTAGTATCCCAGTGTTATGAAAATTATGTTCCCATTAATCATTATAGCTGCTCGTGTTCTTCTGTGAAAATAAATTACCCTCTGCTGCCCTTCCTGCAGAGCAACATATTTAAATTGAAACAAGTACATAGACATGATAGGTTCAGGGAAGGGAGTGTCAGCTAATGGGGGCTTTGCTACTGCAAAAGTATGAAACCAGGATTTGTCTCTGTACTCAGTGGATTGCAATGCTTTGTGGTAGTGTCACTTGCCAAATAAGATTTCCCCTTCAGCACATGCATAGCTTCTTTGAATGTCAGTGGAAACTGCATGCATTCATTGCAGGGAAACCTGCAGTTGAGTCATAAATGTAATATTGAATCCTGCAGCCTCTTGTGCTGTACCTATGTCTGAAATCATTTTGGCTGGAAAAGCAGTACTTTTCTAGAAAGCACCTATACAACTGGGAAAAACCAGCAGGGCTCTAAATTCCTGTTTAAGATTGTCACCAACTTTTTTGAGACTGTTTTTAGAAAGCATTTAAAATCTAGATGTCTAAAATTACATATGCAGCGCCATACTCAGGCTGCAAAACAGTGGGCTGATTTTAAGTCGTGATGGGTATTTATGCATTTTACTGTTTTCGAGTCTCAGCACTTCTGAAAAGTAAGTAATTTTTATTTACATGCTTTGACCATGGGTTTAGTGACTTAACTTATCCAACACTGTAAATATAGAGGCTAGGTTATTTTTAGACTTCACAATGTGATACTAGGCAAAAGGACTTGAAACAGAGATTACTGGTTGCAAAAGCACAAACCTGGACCAACATTTTTCAGTAACTGTCTATTTCTTTTTATTCAGGACATTAATTGGGAAGACTGAGATAGCACGTTAAAGGCTGGTTGCAGATGATCCTCAGGGAACAGATCCTGTATGTAGAGGTCAGTTTTATCCAGTGAAGAGATCTGAGGAAAATTCACCCTCAGGACAGAGTGAATTTTCTTTTAAAGTATATGTAAGAAATTAATTAAGAATTAGTTGTACATGGAAGATGAGTTTCCTATTTGGCCTCTGAAGAGAGATGAATTTACATTGGTCTTGTGGAGGAGCACGTTGTATTTTGGAAAATACATATAGAATACAAAAAAGACCGGAAGTTTTAGGGCAAAATAGGTTAATTTTCTTCAGACGATGAAGTACTTAAGCATCAAGCTTTTCTGCTGACCTCTTCAACTTTATGGTGAGAAATTAAATCCTTACATAGTGGAGGCAGCAGAAATTAAGTTGTCATCTAAATAAACGTTCTAGTCATCTTCAGCTGACAATCATGTGGCCAAAGCAAGTGATGTTCCTTTTGCAACCATGCAATATTTGCTGACATCATAGGTATTGAGTGTCAGTTAACATCCAGGCTTGTGAAGCAGGGACACCTGCATGTGTTTTAAAAGCTTTCAGAGACTATTTTTGTTTAATAAAGTAGCAGAATGACTATTTACTAGTAAGGTGACATTTCTAAAGCTCTAAGACTACTGCCTCTGGCATTTGTGAAGGTTCTTCCCAAGGTGTTTTTGCATCAGCAGACTCAGTATTAGCAGAGAAGAAATAGGGTAATTTGGTTTTGTGTCTTTTCCAGAATCAGAAATGAGATGTAGAGCTCATTTTTGAAGTTATAGTCTGGCTGAACTTGTTTCCCATTTGGTGGTTTCATTATCAAAGAAGCTTAAGAGTTTCTGTCTTGTCACAGTTAATTTTGCTGAGGAAAATAATATGTCTTTGTCCACCACCAAAGTGGTCTCCATGTGAAAATGGAGATTCTTCTTTCAGAAACTAAAGCCCAACTTGAAAAAGATTCAACATTATTGTCTCCATTAAAAAAGAATCAAATTTCATATTTGCGCTTTTTTTTTCCTACTACACATGTAGGGAACCTATTTCTGCACTCAGTGGTGCAAATCATTAGCAACCATCTTTAGTGAATTTTCACTAAATGGTACTGATGATGTTGCTGTTCTGCTTTGTGTTATTTCCAGTGTTTGAGTATTTCCTGGTGTTCCCATTAACTTCTAAGTTAATTGGAATACTTCATGGCTGAAATGTAGAAAGCCTGTAGTTGAGCAGATGTTCCTTTTGTAAAGTTAGCATGAAAGTACTGAATTAGAAGTACCATTGCTGCTGTGCCATGAAGATGTGTCATGACCTTATCTTTCAGAAGTTTTAATGTTGTTCCCAAGCAACTTTAAAAAGCTCTGCTTGTCAATACCTAACCTCATAACATGAAATTGAATGCTATATCATTAGCTTAAGCAAGTATAAATTTTAAAACTGTCACACATCACAACTGAAGAAGTGTTACTGTATTATACCCCCCATATACACCTTTCAGTTTGACCCCTATGAAGTGCAAAATATTGCAGCAATTTTCAGTGTAGAGGACATCTACTATACTACTGTGCAGTTGTTTTGGGGATAATTTCTAAGTTTGTGATTCATTTTTGGCATTTCTTCCATTTTTTTCCTTTAGCTGTTATTAGAGTCATGCACAAAAGATCCCCCAGGGAGCAGATTGCCATAGTAAGTATGTATTTTACAGTATTTTTAGAAGGTGTACAATAGGTTGGATACTGTTCTTTACCAAGTATGAGCAACAGCATTGGAAGTAATACTTGCTGGATTACTGTATCCAGATTACACCACAATCAGTCTGCCCCTTTAATTTTTGGAATAGAAAGTAATTTACTGCGTCCAAATAATTGTAAATTCAAGCACATAACTCTTAAACATGGAGAATCAAAGACCAAATTTTGATCCATAGTTCCATCTTTGCATAGATCGCTGCAAGAAGAGATATTTTGAAATAGGAGGAGTATTTTACTCTTGGAAGATGCTTTATTCCTTCTTAATGTTGTTGCTCTTATTTCTTTCTCCACAGACTCACTTGGTTTAGAAACATTCCACGACTAATGGGCTTGTTAGATGATTAACAGAAAACAAAACTCCTACCATCTCCTATTTTCCACTTTACAAGAGTCCAACCATACCATAGATTTTTTCCATTCTCAGTCTTGACCTCCTACAGATGTGGAATTAAAACTCCTTGCACTGTATGGGAATGCAACGTGGAAATGTACATGTGTGTTTTACTTTACAGAGTAATTTCTCCATTACTTTAGCTACACTGAATGTGGGCATTGTGCCCAGTGGAATAACACTTGCTGTACCAATGCTTTTATATGCCTTAATTCAGATAAAGCTTGTCTGTCAAATCAAATAGAAACTGCCAGCATTTGCAGGTTATTTACTTTTCCAAGTTCCTCTTTTGCTTAGGATAGCGAACAAAACTAAAAGGAACAAGAAATTACTGAATGCATAGGTCTGGAACTTCAAGTTCCATCCCCCTCAAAAAATATACTGCAAGAGTAAAAATCCTTGGTGCAGGACTTAAGGCTTTTTTGAATGGAGAAATAGGCGTGTAAAGCTTATTTCCCCAGAAATGTGGACTCCCTTTCATCTGAACTCTGACAGATGCTATTCTTCACCATCATTTCATGAGGAAAAAAAGATGTGTATAATATAGAGAGTACACACATAAATACAAAGGCTGAAAGTTTTTTTCCTGAGGAAATACTTCTCTTGATGCTATGATATTTGATTTAGAACAAATGGCCATGATCTGTAGCCATAGGAAAGAAGAGGCATGGATAAGCAATATCTTAGGGAGGACAGATGCAATGTTTTTGCTTTTTTCCCTGTACTGTATTTACTGTTAGAAATGAAATGAAAAGAAACAGCTATATAATACTGTCAATATCCTATTTGGAAGTGGAAGATAACTTGGGCATGCATGGCAAGGAAGCTGAAAACACCAGAGTCTGCATAATGCATTTTAATTATGCCAACTTCCTTCTCTTTCTCCAGTCTCTGTTGTGCCACTTACTCTTAGTATCTTGAACGGAAATGGCTGATATTTTATATTGGGTCTGCAGGGGCTGGAGTTTGTGGATATGTATTCACATAAATTTACTGTACGTTTGTTAGTTATCCTGAGGCTGTTCCTTGCTACTTTGCCTTTAAGGAAGATTCAGTAGCAATGGGTGTGGTGTTTTCCATTCATGTACTTCCTGTCTCTTTTTTCCAGAAGATTTCTGTTTCCAGGAATTAGCATTGCTAATTCATTAGAACAGATTTTTTGTTTAAGCTTTTTGTTTATAAAAATACTCTGCCAGCAAACTAATTTTATCTACATTCATTATTATGCCACCTGTTTAGAAGCAGAGGCTAACTGTTAACTCTGCTTTCTTGAGAAAGAGTGGCAAGTTTGTCAAGTTTTACTCATTCATTTTTAAATTAGTCATACAACTTCTTATTAAAGCAGTTTTCAAGGAGTCACAAAAGAAACTCTTACACCATCTACAGTGACATAATTTCTCATGTATGTCACCTTCCCCCCAGGTTAATGGAAGAGACTCCTGACATAAACATGCCTTCATTTGGTTCCTTTGAATATAGCTGTGCTATCTTTTCCCCTTAGTGGCACAGTTGAGCACCTTGGTAGCAGCTGAGTGTATATTTTACATTACTGTTAGGATAGATACAAAAACCCGTGTGCTCCTTAGTAACGGACATCATCAAGACCGTCTGAGTCTTAATAGTTTAAGACTGAAGACATCGCCAGTCATGATTTGGCAGTGGCTCCTGGGGAAACTCAAAGATTCTGTTAATTTGATTGAGTTCTGTTTGCTTTATTCTAGACTTTGAGACTAGAGTGGTGACAAGGGAAAGGACAGGTGCTTGATAAGACAAATGCAGAATCCCCTTTTATTTCTTCTAACTTTTTAAACTAATCCTTCTACTGCCCTTTGAGGTTAATCCCTATTCACTCTGCTATGGTTACTATCAGTAAACAACTCCAAAGCCTTACATTCTCTGTCACAGAATTTGGTGAATTTTGTCTGGCAAAGTGGACCATAACTTGATCAGTCTCTTGAGTTAGTAGATTGTTTCTTCAAAGCATTTGGAGTTTCCTTGCTGTTTCTTTTCTGAGCTGTAAGAATGTAATTGTGCTGGTTGTTAAGTGTGCACTACTACTATAAATAGCTAGTGGATTATAGGTGAAGGTAAGAGTCAGGAATTCCTGCGTTGAAGCCCATTGTTACCATTGTCTCAACAGCCTTGGGCAATTCACGTGTTCTTTCATTGTCGTATTTTCTTCCATTTGGAAAATGAGATAATGACATCTATCCAGCCCATGGTGCTGAGATCAGGAATAATTAGCTAGTATCTATGTGGTAGTCATTAAATAGTACTGTATGAATACCTCCTATAGCTTGTTATTTAGCTCAAGCTGTAAAGTTTATGTCATTTGAGTTCCGCTTCTGCTGCAGCATATATGTGGGCTAGCTGATAATTACACTGGTTTGTATCTGGTGTCCAGACTGATCTCCTTCAACCGGACCATATCTTCTCTATTGAAAGAGAGGCCTTGGGAGGGAGAGCCTATAGTGCATTAGCTTCTATGGATTGTGTACCATTGCCCTCTGTTGGGCAGCACTAGACTTAGTTAAAGTGCTTATCTTGTTTTGAGCTTGAAAGGTGAATGCTGAAAGAATACACTAAACATTTCTTGAGGAATTTGAGTTTTGAAAAAGGCAATTGCTTTCTCAGTAGTTGTGGACTTCAAGATCTTCCCCTTTCTCAGCCATTGTCAAAGATTAGATTTTACTGGTCATCAAGACTGGCAAACAACTTTAGATATCACTGTTCGTGGATACTGACTTAGCAATTCAGACAGCCTGAGTTTTGTGAATTTTTTCAACTAAGGAAATAGAAGCACCTAACAGCTATAGCCTAGCCCAACCAAGCAACACAGCTCAAGTTTCGAAAAACTTGAGAGAGAAAAAACATTATAATATTCTGTAAGTAAGTTTGAAGTGTTTAGTGACAAATTGACTGTCTTTTAGCAGAAAATAAAAGAAATTCACTAGCCGGTTTAGTTATAGCAGCTAAGTACAGGACTGCATAGAGTCTTCACATTGCTGAGTTTCCATAGCATGCTAGTCTGCTTCTCTCTTTCATAAAAGAGGATAAAAAATAAATATAGTCTCTTTGATTTTATTTTTTTACTGGCGTGATATGCCAGTATGACTTGGTTAGGGCACAAAGCCTCTGGTGGCAGAAGGACATCATGGAATAGCAAGTCTGTTTAGAATACTGCTTAGCACTGTTGTCTGCTAACTGTTTTCTTGTGCTAGACATTGGGTGACAGGGACCAGAGTCAGGTGTTCCAGAGATTGCACCAGCCCCTAAAATGCAGAGAGGAAATGGAAGCGTGGAAACATGCCATGTCCTACGATCTAGTATAATATGTTCTTTCTGCTTTACTGTTAGCAAATGATTTCTTGGGGCTTTTTTTTCCCTTTCACTCTCTGCCTGTCTCACATCTGTGATCTGTGAGCACCCTGTGTGTATGTAGGTGAGTGTTCATTATAATGCACTGCCTGTGTGGCTTAACTGCTTTTTCAGGAGGAATATATGCTTTGTCAAAAAATATAATGTATATCTCATACACACTATAGTGTCTGAAAGGGAGTTCATGAATAATGGCAAAAATTTTAAACGGGGGAAAGTAATAAATTGAAGTAAGACACAAACAGTCAAATTAATATCTGGAAAAAAGATTACAATGTGCCTTGGAAATGCCCTCGCTGTAGTTGTGAACTTCGTCCTAAAGCACTTTCATGTTCTCTGCCCTCTGGTACACTGTTTATGGCAGAGCATTCAAAGGAGCAGAAACTATTACAGAGGTCACAAGGAAAAATAACGCTACTGTTGCTACAGAATGTTACCCGTTCAAATGTCTACCAGCTGCTATCGAAACCTGCGTTTATACAGCTATTCATTGGAGGTTAAATACCGAGGAGTCACATCTAACTCCAGTCATACACATCCAAAACGCAGTGATCTGTACCTAATTCTACCAGGGTAAATAGCAGCTTATTAAAACACAGGAAGAGATGACTAATGATCTGTTCCTTTGAGAAACTTCCATGGCAGTTTTGAAAAAGTATCTACCTAAAGTTCAAGGTCTTTGTGTCTACCAAAATAACAACAATCATCTCTTCACTATCCTTGGATGGGTTATCTGGTTTGTTGATGATCCATGCCACAATCTGACCTCTGCAAGCCTAGATGAGTTTAGAGTGGCGTAAGTGTATGTCTCCATTTCTCATACCAGATCAAGGCTGGCTAGATGAGGAGCAAATTCAGGTGCAGCACTGCGTTACCGTGGTTATATAGCTTCTGAGACTAAGCTGTCATTGCATGCCTGGGCAGCATGGTTTCAGAGCTACTAAGTCCTCTCAGAATTCGTTGTACCAGGATATACTGTAACACAAAAAACACTTCAGGTCCAGAAACAGAGACATGTATTGTGTTTCTTTGTCTGCTAGGTTGTCTTTTTATTTTGGTATCTAGCTTAATGAAGAGTTGCTTGTAATTTAACCGTGTACTTATCCTAATGTGACCAAAATTAAAATTTCACTTCCCATAATAGCTTCAGGCTTTTTTAAAAATAATTTACATGCCAAAGATTTTGCAGTACTTGTACTGAAGAGATACCTGTCTATGTAGAAAGAGGGAGAGAGAGGGAGATGTATAATCACTTATCTTCCAGCACTCTCCACACTGTCAAAAACTCTTTGATCTTCATCTGTCCAAATATCCTGTAGACTTAGCAACCAGTCCACCTGTTTTACGCATTTATTTGGGGATGGAGTTAATTTCTTTTTAAGAATGCCTCTCCCCATTGATTACACAGGGGGCCAAGACAGTAACTTGAGCTTCAACAGTCTGAACTGAGATAACTATCCATACTTCTGCATATTGAAAAGAGCAAGTTCCTAACAGAAGGTGATGGTAGAAAATCTGATTAATGCCTTATTGTTTGGTCGATCACATTTTTTAAAACTACAGGCTTTAAAAAACTACAGAACTGCTGACACCAGTTCAGTGCTTGTGAATTCACGACCAGTTGTATTTTGTGGTCCTGCACGTTTCTATGTGAGGTGAAATCCTTGCCCTGCTGACATAAGTGATAAATTAGTAAAGCTCCCATTGACTTAGCTGGGAGCAGGATTTTGCTCCATGCCATTGAAGGATTTTTGTTGCCTTGTTGTTCTGTTTTTAGTGTTTCTTTGAACTGCATTTTTTCTCAGGGCATACTGATTCAGTAGGTAGACCTATTCATTTCTACACCCTCTTTTTATTTTACTTTACTACCACATGGAAAATCTCTTGGAGTTTTAAACTGCCAGAGGAAGTAAAGAATGGTGGAGAACTCCACAGAAATAGTCAAGAAAATAATTTTGAACTTTCACATAAGACATGAAATTGTGTGGATCCAGAGTGGGGAATTTCTTGGAAACTAGGAAGGTTATCTATTTGTTTCTCGTCTTTTAAAAAAATGGCATCTGAGACTTTTCTTTTGTGCATGCAAGTAATTCACTAGAGTGCTTCAATTTAAGCTCTGTGTTCCAGTATACAAAGTACTTAAAAGGCAAGAGATTTGCATTTAACTGTAAATATTAACTGTCTTGAACAGACCTGAAAATCAGAGTAGCTGACGAGCACCTGATCAAAAATGCTGTGCTGTTTATGCTTATAGGCTTTTCTGTTAGAAAAAATGATTAGAAATACCCTAGAGTTGAACATATGCTGACTTTATGTTGATTCTTGTTTTCAAAAAATTACTGATTTTCTGAGATTAAACTCAAGTGCATCCATTAATAACAGGAAGTGACTGATTGAAACTAAGATGGCTTGGCAAATTGTTAATAATATTGAAAAGTGGCAATTGTTTTATAACTGCCATAATTCTGTGAGGTTGCCCATGCTGAGAAAAGATAGCAATGCATCTATTATTCCGATTCTGAATGCTGCAAAGCTTCTTGTTGTCCATTTTTGCCTTAGGCGAAGTCTGCTTGTCTACAGCCTGCTTAAAATTATTGTTTACAACGTACAAAATTATTTTTCCAGCAATTAGTCTATCTTTCCTTAGGTTTCTTTATTTATAGGGAAAAAATAAGTTATGAACCTCTGCACAAAATTATCCTCAGGTTTTGATTTATTTTAAAGATGAAAAGAGATCTAAGTATTATTAATAGCTAGGGGTTTATCAGCACTTTCTTTTCTATATGTGTGTCACATATATTGTAACCTTCCAGCTGTATGTGGACTGTACCGCAACACAATATATTGTCCTAGTTCTCCACTAATGTCTATTAGTTAACCATTACCTTTCTTTCTCCAGAAAAAAAACAAAACAACTTAGGTGTGCGTGCACACAAACACTCCTGAGGTCATTTTGTTTTGAATATAAAATACTTGAGTGCCTTTTTTTAGACTGAAGATGTGTGAACAAACACCAAACATTTTACAGCATAGGGAGCGCTGTTTCTGACTCAGCACCAACACAAGACTTCTTTTTAAAATCCAATAATACATCCAATGAACAATTTTAAAACATTAAGGTTTAGTTTTAGGAAAACCAGATATTGGCCTGGAAACATCCGCCTTTCTTTCTGGACTTAAAATTACTCATTACACCAAATATTAATTCCACCAGACTCACATTCAGTAATTGGGCAGTCTCCCATGCTGTAGTCATTTTAAACACTCTTAAATGTTGATGAATGCACCAAAAAATCTAGGGCATTTCAAGAAACCCAAAGTACATTCTCTGGAGGGTAAACCGCCATACAGAACCAATGACTGTTTGCCTGTGTAGTGAGGTTTTTAATCTGTTGCAAATTACTGAAGTCAAGGGAGTTAGGTTAAACTGTGAATCTAGCTTATGCTTTCTTTCTTTATAATGTATTTAAGAACTTATCGAAGAAGAATGAAAATGTAACCATGAAAAGGAATAATACTGAGTCTCTTAGAACCTTGTAAACCCTTCATAGAGCAAAGCTATTAAAATGCTACTTCAGGCTTTATCAGTTCCCCAAGTTTTACATGCATCAATCATTTTTCTTGCATTGGGGGCAAAATCATCCTGCTTGCTTTACAAATGCAAAAACTGCTCTGTGATTCATTTCACATAAATAGTGAAAATTTGATCTGGCTTTTCACAGGCAGATTGTACATGCTGTCTTTATTTCCTTAAGAGCTCTTCACCCAGTGTAAAAACTGGGTTCACAATTTATTGTCAATATTTATTTCTTCTTTAAATAGTATGTTTCAAATAAGAGTAAACAACAAGAGAATACAGCAAAGCACCCCTTATGAACAAACCTACAGGAGCTAAACAGAGGTTTAGATGTATGTAAGGTAAAGAAGTAATTATAGTAAGTAGATGTTAGTTGCAGGTTTTTATGGTGGGGATGAAAATGTTCAAACAATAAAAACTGCTCTGACCATATTGTTTTACCTGAGCAGACTGTGCTTCACTGTGTTTCCTTCCTCTGCTTAGTCAGTATGAGGATGAAATTCTACTGAATTTGACAAGTTGCCATTTGACCTGCTGTTGATTTAAGCTTCTAGAAGCTCATATCAGCACGAGGTCATCGACAGGCAAAGTCAGAGAATCTAAAATTGGTGCAGAAAAAAGAGATTAGGCTTTACTTGGGTTCAGATTATTTAAACAAACAGACAAGAATTTAGGGAAAAGAAAATTGTATTTTTCATCTGATTGGTCAAATCACTTTATTAAATGATACAATTTACATCTCTGGCATGCGCTTTCAAATAAAGTGTCCTTTGCAGTGAGCAAGAAGTCTTTAGAAGTGAAAAGCCTTTCATAAAGATTATACAGTCTTTTGCTACTAGGCAGAAATGCAGTGTGGATAGATATTTGGTTGTGTTGAAGCAAACCAAAATGAAAACAAATTGTGAATAAGAGTTGTGAACATCATCATCTAACATATCTAAAGAAACTAAATTTTCAGTTATATATTGTCTTTTCAAATACTCTGCATATTAACAGAGACACCTCTGAGGATGAACACAAAACCAACATATTAAAAATATCAAGAGAATTTTTTCCTTACAGGTACTGAGAAGATGTGTGCATTCAAAAACAAATGTAAGAAATACTTGCATTAATGTAGTCAGAACTCACACACAACAGTCAAAACTATTTGATAGAAAGATGCTTTACTAGTGGAGGAATGGGGTGAAGAACAGGAAGTGAAAAATGCTGTGTGGTTCTTCATAAAGCTCTGTATGCATTCATATTTCATTTAGTAGTCTGGGCCTGCTGCTTCCGTTGAAATCAGTACATTGTCTCGATCTGGTTTTAGCCTGATTTCCTTTGTAGACAAGGCTATGTGATCTGTCTGCATGCCTGCGTGCATGTCTGTCCTCCCATTAATAACTTTGAAAATGTTTATTTGTTTCACTTCTGTGTGGCAGTGGAATAGATCTCAAAGACATCCCATTGCCCACAGACTTTGTAAAAATAGACGGCTGTGTGGAGGACGGATACACTTACCAGTGTTGCTATTGAGGGAAATGCTGCAGTGTGAACTCATTCCTTATTAAATCTGGGAGAATCCATATGGGAAAGAGAGCTAGTAAATCCTCAGCAGGAGGAAGAAAAAGTCTGTAGCAGATCATATTAAACACCCAGGTTAATCTATGATAAGATACATAGCCACATGAACCTCAACATCAGTAATTCTCATGTTCACAGAAGTATATAATGATGAATTCCTTCTTGCGAATAGAAGAAAATTATAAGGTTACATTTTGTTTTTCTTGGGATGTACATTGACAGAAGGTCAGTGATTCTGTCTGAAACTCTCTGATTCTGCCGTTCTTACATGTTTGTGGCATATTCAGAGGGGAGGCTAGAGCCTGATCCTAGAGTACGGTTTTCTGTATTACTATGTGATCACAGCATTAAATCCTTTTTAATATCACTTTGTATCGTAACTTTTTTTGTAATATCAAAATCTAAAAATACTTTTGGCAATTTTTAATTGCATGTACCTTAAAATTAAGCACACATTTCCCTCTGGTAGATGTTTGACCTTAGAATTCACAACATTTGTTTCAATGAGAGTTCAAAAGCTAGGTGTCTGCTTCTGAGAATTAAAATAATTCTGTTGGGTAAAAACATGCCTTACTGGAAACTCATTAATCTGGTTTCCTCTTTAACAGTGTAAAGGATACAGTTCAAAACAGAAACCTGAACTTGACTTGGATAGAAGGAATCATTTTATTATGGTAATATGAACCACAGTTCAGCAAAATACGTGTTACATAATTTTCAGAATGTAGGCCTTCTGTGACATACACATGCACTAGTATTTATTGAATAATTAAGGCCTGCGTGACTTTGTATTATAAATTTCACTGAATTTCAGTTTGAATTAAAATTTCACTGAAATTAAGTGAAAACTTGACATGTACTTCCAGGGAGATAGGCCTGGATCCATAGACAAGCCCTTAAGGCTAACGGGACTACCACAGTCCAATAGGTTTCAGTGGAAATATTCCCAGTCATGATAAAAGGGGACATTATGGGACTCTGCAGGGAAAAATGTATTTTAGCCAGTGTGGCAGCAATATTTACTCTGATTACGTACGTGTATGACTCTGAGGTGCAAAGCTCATTTTTTGACATATCATGGCAGCCTTGTTCTTGTAATTTTTCTAAATCATCTTTGCTTTGCAAATTCATGTTTTGTGAGATAAATTTGTAAGGTGCTATAGCAATATGATCCTAGTTTAAAGGTTTACAATTCCCATGTCTTCATTTCCTGCTTGGTCAAAAGGATCAGTTGATTTCAGGGAGACTTCTGTTTGACTAGAGAATTACTGCCAATTTAAACTCATTAAGGGTGTATTTTTCATGTAATTATTTGCTCTTATGAGAAGTTCCAGCTCAACTGAACTTGCGTTGAATTTTCCTCTTTCCTTTATACCAATTATATTTTATAATTGCTATAATGGAAAATTCTTTGCAGATGGGAGTGTTTCATAATATACTCTTTCTTACTGCATATGTTTTAGTTCTTTCTAATCTAATCTCTTTACTCACAGTTGAGAGCGTTACTGAAACTAAGGATAGTTAACAGTGCTTCTGCAGTAATTGTAGTTGACTCTGCTTGACGGATCCTGGAAGAATGCCTCACAAAATGAGGAGGATGCAGAGCACTTTGTAAAACTTCGGGAATTCATTTAATGCTTCAACAACATCTAAACTACCCAATAAGCTTGAAATACGTATATTTTTTGCCACATATTTCTATTGTTTAAATAATTTGTAAATGCAAGATAAGTATCACCACCAAAAATTATTTACCATCTCTTCATATCCATCAAGGTAGTTTAATTGTAACCAACCATCCAAATATTTGCTACTTGTACTACAGTCAAACTGTATAACACATGTCATAAACCTTCTTTCACATACCAATTTCTATGTGGAACAGGTATTGTTCCTGTTAAACTATTTATCTGTGTCTTCCAAACTGAGAATACAAATCAAAAGCTTTCTAAACATTGAGCTACCTAGATAGTAAGACTAACTGCCCAGCCAGTCAGATTACCAGACCCTGTAGCAGTAAATATTCAGCAGGTAGTGCATTTCACGGAGAAATAAAGGCTGTTCAGCCTCTGACTTGTTCGATAGTTTATTACAAAATTAACTTGCAATCCAGTTTAAATACACTCTAAATACTTTCCTCATCCTTTTTGTTGTTCAAGAATCATGGTACTGATCTCTATTAATAACACCTTTCTTCCTGTTGCATTCAGATTATTTGATTATTGATTATTTTACAAGGTGTAAAACTTCATCGAAGCCATCTTGAAATCCATCTGAAATGGATGACTGCATAAGATTGCATATTTCTACATGTTGTAAGGATTCAAGTACCATGACCACAGATGTATTTTAACTGTTGCCACAGTAAAAATATTCATTGATTAAGTTTCTTAGCTCATTTTAAAAACATGGTAAAGAAAACATATGGCAAATAAGCCAGTGCTTCCGAGTATTCCACTTCCATTAGAACTTTTCCAAGTCTGGTTATATCTTGTACCTTGGAACTCAGATGTCGAACACCCAGAAAACCTACAAGATCCTGTAAAATACCTTTTGCCGTTAAAATGCCCTTATTTTACTTCTTTTTCTCCCCTACATTAACTTAACTGCAAGCACTTGTACTGTCTCCATCTACATCCTTTCTAGATTTTTGTATCAAGCACATTGGTTGCCCCACTTTCATCCCACCCCTCACCCCAGGAAATGTGTATTTTTGTCTTTTGATGAACAGAAGAATCTTAGGTTAGGTGTAAAACTGAGTCTATTCTAGAGGCTGCTAGCCCTGCAGTCGTGAAAACTGTGCTCCATTCAGTTTTGCCTCCTCATTTCTTTAATTCAGAGATTGTCAGGCCAGCAAGAAACTTTCCTTCTCCAACTCAAACCTAAGGCTTGTAAAGCTGGAAGAAGGGAAAATATGCCAGGCCCTTCAGCTGCTCATGTTGGACGTCTCCATCCCCTTGGCTGTGGATTGTAGTTTGAATCACCTGTTGACACACAATAGTCAGACCTGGAATCCATGGACATTATGTCGGGATCTGTTCTGGACCGCTGATTGCAGTAAGCGTACTGCAGCTGAGAGCCAGCCTGCGTGGGGACACCTGGGGCAGACAGGGAGCTTTTGGGGGGTGATAGAATACCCGATCGCTTCCCTCCTGATAAGGCTACACTACCACTTGAGGCTGGAGGCTCATAAGAAACTTTTTGTTTCCATTCATCTGGTGGCTCAGGAAGTGTTTTCCTGCGAGCAGCTGATACTACGTTAGCAGCAACGGATTCCTGCATATTTTGGGGCCCAAAAGCTTCATCCACCAGGCCAAGAGGGGATCTTGCCGCTGCTTCCCAGGGAGTCGGTCTCTTGCCAGGCCTGTCAGCTGCTGTGTCTGGCTTGCTGAAGTAATCAGGGGCAGGCTGAAATACAAGAGGAGAAGTAGGAGACATGGCTCGAGAAATGAATGAAGAAGCTCTCCCAGGAAGTGATAATGAGCGTCCACTGCTTCTTTCCTAGGAAAACAGAATACCAAATATACTTACAGTTATTAAACAACACAAAAGGAAGCCCTTTCTCCTCACTTCCAAACTGGAACAACAGACCCTGAATGCACATGACATCCTGGCCATCCCTTTTTATGTCTATGGGTACTTTTTAATACTTTAATTTAGTGGAAAGAGAGGAGGTCTTTAAAAGGCGGCAGAGAAAGAGACAGGAACAAAGACAGAGCAAACTGAATTTCTGAGGAAAGTAAATAGACCAGAGATCGGCTTTTACTGAAAAGGTACACTTACATTAGCAACTGTCCAGCTTTTCCACTACTTAGCTAGTGCGCCTTGTTCTGAAAAGATCATTCTTAACAATGAAAAAGGAAGTCATGTTGTGACAGTTCTCTGTGTGTTGACAAGATTCTGTGCAGGCACAGCCTAATTTATGCGATAACAGGCTCTGTCTAGGACATCTGTCCGAGAACATATTTTTGGCAATCTCCTTTTAAGAAAGGCTTTTCTTACTCTAAAATTATTAAAATTATCCTAGTTTTCACTTTTCAGGGAGCAAAAATGAACACAAAAAATTGAAGACTTTAGTGCAATCGTTCACTTAATACCCTTACATGACGCTGCTTAACCTGGCTTCTTTAAAAGGCAGTGCCCTCAAAATTTCAGTACATTCCGACCCATTTATAGGAGCAATCCATTCATATTTGACAAATCCTAATCTTCTTAGTAATGCAGCACTTTGAAACAGAAACTGTGTTGTTCATGAGAAAGTTCTGCTGCAACAGTCATTTGGCAGCGTATGAAACAGGTACAGGCTTTTCCCCAAGCCGGACACGTTCTTTGTGTTACACAGACAAATCACATTGTTCTTACCGAGCAGTCTCTATGCATGTGGTTCCTAAACTCATTGATTTACACCCATTGATTCATATCCTGAGGTTTGAATGCCTTTAATTCTGAAATCCGGTGTGAAATTCCAGGCTCTTTTGCCAGATCCTTTGCTAGAATTTCATTCAAACAACATTGCCTGGTGTTACTTTTCCTAATTAGCATTCAAAACTTAAAATAATGTGAGCATGATCTAGATACCAGCCAATAGGTATCTGATCATACAAAGTGTAGCTTATGTAGCAAAGATTCACATAGAAATGTCGTGTTTTATAGGCTTTTCTGTCACAGGATCTTGACACATTTAAGAGATTTAAAAGACCTCTGCTTCACATAGGCTTTTAAGTTATGTTTTAATACCAGCCTTGTATATGAGAGGTGGAAACTGAGAAAGAGAATACTGATTTCATTTTCAGTCAGTTTGGTAATAGTCTGAATCTCTTAAAAGAAGTGTAGAGTGACACACGGAAGTTACGTAATGTGAGTTTTGACAAGTTTCACAACTAATGCTTTGTAACAGGACTATCCTTTCACCTCTTAGCTATGACCAACTATTCCCAGTTTGCAGTTCCAGAGAGGAAATCCCCCCAACATTATTAATCCTACCCCCACATACTTATGACAAATATTCATGAGGTTCTACTTCTATCCAGAAAAAAAACACTTCATTTTGGATAACTTAGCTCAGTTAATTTTTAAGAATCTTCACTTAAATCTTGAGATGATCAAACATTTAAATGTGGCTGATCAGATCATCACATATAGACAGATCCCAACTGAGTACTCTAAGATGGTAGCATATAAAAAGCAAGAATTATCCATTTGGAACGTAAGTGAATAAAAGAAAGTATAGAACCTTTTTTTCCCATAGATGAAGTAATATACCATCAAGAATCCATTCAAGAATCATAGAATCATAGAAT